>NC_034591.1:141662131-141706040 GCF_900095145.1 Mus pahari
ACAAGAAAGAGAGAGAGGAGGGAGGGAAGGAGGGAGGGAGGGAGGGAGGGAGGGAGGGAGGAACAGGGTGTGGACAAGACTCCAAATTAGAGGGTCCCTTAGAAGAGGAATGCTAAGTCAGGTCCAGCAAAGAAGTTCTGGAATGGTGGAGACTGGCTCAGGCTTGCTTCAAGCACCCAGCCATCAAGGAGAGAAAGGGGATGCCAAGACCGAAGAGACAAAGACCCACGATACACACCAACACCTCTTCAAACCCTCCAAATGGTTCTCTACAATGGGGTGCAAGCAGCTCCCCAGCCTGAGTCTCAGCAGGGGGCAGGCTAAGTCAGTGATGGGTGCCAGAGTCGATTACCATGGTGGAAACCAAAGATCCTGGACGACCAGTATCAGGAGAGCTTGGGTTGCTTATGGGCAGTGAGGATTGGCGTTCCATCCACTCTGCTCCCCAGACTTCCTTTGCTGGGTCAAGATCTTGTCCCCAGTGGAGCCCACATGCTCCTCGTGTGTATTCAGGCCCAGACCCCAAGTTTGCAGATAGAGCACATACATATGATGTAATGTAAGACCCAGTCAAGTCTGGAAGTTTCTCTGTGCCTCAGTTTACCATTGAAACCCGAGGTGTTCACTTGGCAAGGACTATTTGCCTTATAAAACATCAGGAAAAGAACCAGAGGTTACCATGACATTTTTTGGTCAAAAAAAAAAAATCTGTTTCCAAAGCAGAGCTGGGCCGGAGGCCACGTCAAGAAGGCTGTCACACCCAGTCAGCTCCCATGGCTGCAATATGGTGAATCCCAGTACTGCAAACTCAATTCTTGACTCGCTCCACAGCATCTCATGGTATATACTATGACCCCAGTTCCAAGGATGGGAAACAAGGAGCTGAGAGTTCAGTGACTTGGTCACAAATGAGTGGCCACTCCCCACTTGTCAGGACTTGAACCCAGACCTGTAGCCCTAATTTGGTTTGTTGGTTTGTTTTTGCTTCTCCGAGACACCCCCAGCATCCTCCGGGTTACCTCCACACCCACACCTTCCAGGGGCTGGCCTTCATAGTTACAGTGCAATTTCTCTCCCATGCCACACCCACTTCCCCTCTCCTTTCTATACATATGGCTCAAATTTTAGTTTTCAGTATGGTCCTGACTCTTCCGTCTCTTCCTTCCAGGTCATGGGACTGTATCATGTACTTGGGAAAACCCAACCCTGCCTCAAAGATCCATCTCTCCACGTCTTGTCCTTGTCAGTCAGCATCCAGGCACTGCCAGATGTCTGGCAGAACCAGGGCTCTTGCTAGCTTCCCTCATCTGCCTGGACTTTGGGCACCTAGAGGACCATGGACATATCGCTGCCTGTTTCTCTGTGTCCGTCATAACTTAGTCCTATTCTTGCATGTAGAGGAAGAGTATTTCCTAACATGCAGGTTTACCATGGAAAGACACCTTCTGGAAGAGCCTCAGCATAAGTCGCTCTTGCTCTTCCTCAACTCACTTCCTATCCTGCAGGGCCTTCCCCCACCCTGGACTGAGGTCAAGTAGTTCCATAGAAATGGAGAGTGCAGTCCAACCAAGCATGCCCAGTTCTCCCAAGCCTACCTGTTTCCCCCCACCCACCCATCCCCGCCCTTAACCAGCAGGACGATCTCCTGGATAGCAAGTTCATGGCCCTCCTTTCCCATCCCAGGTATATCCTGCTACTGCCAAGGGCATCATTTTGATGGACCAGGTGCTATGAGATAAGCAAATAATCAGAGACCAGTGCCAGGGGTGATGGCAAAGGTTGCCAGAGGTGTCCTCCAGCAATCTCGGTTCAAATTCTATTCTCTGCCTCGGTCACTGTATCTAGACGTCAGAAAGAGCAGGCATATCACCAACACTGCTGGAAGCGTATTCAGTGAGGTTGGACTTATTGAAAGTGGCGAGCCAGGTGCCGGCTCATAAATCACATTTGTAGAACGACAGATAGGGAGCAAGATTAACCTTAATAGTACAAGTTATGTGCGTGCAAAGAAATGAAGATGGCATGTTAGAATCACAGCCGCTGTTATGTACCAGTCACTGTAAGATGCATTGACCGTGTCTCCCTCTAATGGCAACATCTGTATGATTCTAATGCAGGAGTCAAGCTCAGAGATGTCAAACCATCCACCTGAAGTGACACAATTATGAGGTATATAGCCAAGACCTGCCTTGAATGGATTCTTGTTTTCATCTCCACAGTTGAGAATTATTCCTCATAACAACCGTGTTTCAGGCCCCCAGACAGACGAGGAGAGATTTGCTCTCAATTAAGGCGCTGAAGGAAGAGAAGGTAAAGAGGCAGTAAGCTATCATGGAACCCAGGAGCATGCTCTGAAGTTCAAGGGCCAAAGCAGGGCAAGGTGGACATTCCTGCAACCCTAGGACATAGCGGTTTCAGAGACACTTTGGGTTATAAGCAGAAAACTGTTTCTTTAAAAGTAAGTGGCTTCTCTCGAGAGGAAGCGGAGATGAAAAAATGTCGACAGTTGTCACAGGAGGAAAGCGGAGATCATTATCAAGGCTCAACAAAGCTTGTATGTTATTAGGGAGGGACATACCAGAGATGGCATTCGCTTGGAGATTTGGCCTAAGAAAGGTCCCAAGGGAAGCAGGGGATGTCAGTGACCCAATTTCTACCATGGATGTAGGGGTGAGCTTGCCCAGTTAATGTGACTATTTAATGTCTTGGAACAAAAGTGTCATGGCTCTTTCCTATGACAATACAGTCCCCAGATTCCAAGATTTGGAACAACAACAACAAAAAAAGAAAGTCCTCTTGTTCCATTTGCATGAACTGACTTTCTTAAAAGTCTCCTTCCTGGATATCTGGAAGACACTGTATGCCTAGCCAGGATTTCTCTTAAGGAGGAAGGAAGACGCTATTCCTAACTAGCTGGCTTCTCAGTCTGTAGTCTGCTGGAACTTGGCTGGATGGCCAATGACCTGATACCACAGTCACTGGGGGTAGCAGTGACTTTCTTGAGATGTGCCCTGGCTCCCCAAAAGTCTCTGAATCCCCAAAGGAGCATAAGACGCCTGGTCCTCTGTGGCTTTGCCGTGTCCTGTTGAAGACTTGGCAAGATGTAGCCAGGTAGTTCTGTTTAGGAAGGAACATGTCTACAATGTCTACAATCACTAGAAGACACAGTCTGTCTTCCCTATTGCTTCCTGGTTATTGTTTACTAATTTGTGATTCATTAATCATCACACACAAAGGTTGAACGGAACCAGGAGACTGAGTGCCAGGGCTTTTTGGGTTCTCTGTTTTCTTCGTCTGGTCCTGGGTATGCCTTAGAGCTGCAATTATGGTATTCTACATGAGAGAAGGAAAAGGAAGGGGATTAAGTGACATCCATTCGTTCTATCCAGGCAGCCACTGAGGTTTGGGTTGTGTGCTGTGGTCTGGCTTTGCCTAACCTGCCTGAACATGATCCTGTTTTTAGAAAATGAGTGCAGCCATAACCCCAGGAGCCACAGAACCATCCACAGAGGCGTTCTTGCTATCCTTGCCTGGCTGAATCCTCTAAGCTTCCTGCCCCCTGGTTGAACTGGCCTGCTGGTTCTTCTCTTTGCACAGACTCTGGAGATCTTGGAGTCCCAGCATGAGCCTACATGTGTTTGTGACTGACAACTCATCCAAATTGCCTTGAATGCGGCTGGAAACCCAAGATGCCGAGAACAGGATTTTTTTTCCCCTTCTGGAAGTTTTGTTCCACTCAACAAAGAGGAAGCTGAAAAATATCATCAATGCTGGTACTTGTTCAAAGCTGCTTCTGAAGTTTTGGTCAGCCAAGGGTAGGAGTGTGTGTGAGTGTGTGTGTGTGTGTGTGTGTGTGTGTGTGTGTGTGTTTTCAGGAGTGAGTGTGTGTATGTGAATGAGTTCCTGTGCATAGGTGAGTTATCTACGTAAATGTGTTTGAATTGTCCACATGTTGAATGACTGTGTGCTTGTGAGCAGAAGAGTGTGTTGATAGGGAGAAGATATCATGGTCCAGCCACCTGACTGATACAACCAAAGCCCAGGAAAGGAATGGTTTGTAAAGAGTAACCAGGGTGGACATGGGAAGGAGCAACTGGTGCTAAGAATTCCCATAGAACCATGCCCAACTCCAAGTCTGTGACTATGAAAAGACAGAACCAGGCTGGGCCAATGGACTTGGGGTGAGGAGACTTAAGCCACAGCTTAGCTCTTTCCATACATACACTAAACTGCTTGGGCTTGCCCT
The DNA here is from genome assembly GCF_900095145.1 of Mus pahari. NCBI lineage: Eukaryota > Metazoa > Chordata > Mammalia > Rodentia > Muridae > Mus > Mus pahari. Next base: position 141,666,378 of record NC_034591.1, read on the forward strand.
CTGACCTTTCCCACAGCCCATATATCCTTGTACATAGACATGCCTCTTCTCATGGCCAGGGCTGTTCACCTCAGTTCTGTCCATAGGCCTCACCCCGGCATGGGAGGTCTCACTACTCACAGGAGGTAGAGAGGGAAAGGTTCTAACATTCGGCCATCTGAGCTTGCTTAAACAATGGATGTGGCGACCACAATGTCCTTGCATTCTTCTTTCCAAAATTCAGAAAGGAGTGGACAGATGGGAAGGTGAGTACATTGGATCGACAGAGTCATTTTAATGATACAGAGAAACAAGACGGAAAAGAAATCACTAAATAGTAGTCATTTTAATGACTGGTTTTATACCACTGGGAACAGGGGTGAACATGTCTACATATGTGATCTATCTGCTTACAGCACAGAAACCAGCACCTAGGCCCTCTGAAGGAAGGAATCCATGAATTATCTGTAAACACCAGATACGTGGGTATTTAGGCACAAGAATAAAAGAAACAGCGGTGCATTTTTTTCCCTTGGTGGGTAGCTCAGGCCAGGCCAGACCAGAGGCTTCCAGAGGCTGGAAGCACTGGCCCCTCTGTCAGCACTAAGATTTAAACCAGTGCATAAACCACCACACTCACTCTGGTGATCTCCTTTGTCTCAATGTTTCTCACCAGAAACAGTAAGAATGGAGAGCTGGAACGCCAGTCCATCGCACGAACTTTTCCTCTGTGACCTTGAATGACCAAATGTGGTTTTCTGTCTCAGTGAGCTAATCAATTGGTCATACCTATGTTGACACCTGTATCTATAACTATGTCAAATCCGTCATTATTAGATCTGGCTGCCTTTGACTCTTTAACGGGGAAAAGGCAAGGGACATGGAATAATAAAACAGTTGTTGCCCGTTGCCAGAACTTTCACACCCAGTGGCTGCTAAGAACAATTTAAAGAGCCTACAACAAGAATCCTCAAAGCACTATAGTCTGGGAATCAAATGTGTCTGGTTAGATAGGCTTGCAGACCCAGAAAAAAGCAAGTGCCTCCATCTAGGAGGTGCATGCCCTGTCCTCACGAGCTTGGACTAGTTCCCGTCTGAGCACCACAGACCTACGCTTAACCAAAACCCAAGAGCTCCTGCAGAGAGAGGATTCACCTGCAGTCCGTTGGGCTCCAGAGAGCTGCTTCTCGTGAGACCCCGACCCACGCCCTGCCAAGACTGCAGTGCTCCATATGATCGTTCAGCTCCTAGACACCGCTTGGAGACATGACTGCTCTTCCTGCTCAGCCCACTTGAGGTAGGAGAATGAAGTACATGATCAAGGTTTGGGGTACTTATGCCAGAACTAGTATTCTGAATGTCTACGCCTTTCTAATCTATACATGGGTAGTACACTGGCTTCCATGCTTCTTGAAGGCAGGAAAACTAAGGACAGAAAGGTGACCTCCCTTCCTGAGGTCTCAGCCACTAACTCTATCCAGAGCTGCACTGACTGGTTCAGCACAATACCTGTGCTGACTCTCAGGTGAGGCTGAAGTTCAAGGATATGTACCACGAAATGTAACATGAGGAAGTTCTCCCTTTTCCCTGCTTCCTGTAGGTCACAGCCACCTATTGAAGGCACCTGGACATCAGATGAACAGCCTGAAAAGCAAATAGCAAGGCCAGATGGAAGAGAGGACACTCATTGACTGTTGCTGAAAGGGGAGGCATGAGGCCCCGGGGTCTCACCCTGCGGCAAGCTGTCTGCAAAGGCACAGCCCTGCTGCCTGTGCATCAGCTCCCCCAGGCTAGCCCTGAACCCCAGAAATACTTATCTAGAGCAAGGCTTCTACCCAGTTAGGGCTGAGTCATTCTGTTCTGTGCCTTGGTAGGAATCTGTCAGCATCCCTGGCCACCATCCACTAGACTCACATGACTAAGGGGTGACAGCCAAAAACACCTGCAGACTCTGTCAGATGTCCCCTGGGGCTAGAAGGACAGAAGTGTCAGGAACTTCTGGCCTAGGGCTCAGGGGTCACCGTGCAGCATGACTCTCTCTAGGCAGTAAGGATAAAGTGGGTGGCATCGGGTATCTAGGTAGCTGTGCTAGGTCACGTACTCTGGTCTGGAAGAGCCTCTAGATTCCAAGGAGGGCTTCAAGGAGCCGTGCCTGACCACCACTCAGCCCAGAAGCCTGAGCACCATTTCTCAGGGATAATTCCCTGGTCCCCTGACCTGAGGTTGGAGACAAAGGTTAGACACCAACAGTCTGGACCTTCTAGGTTTCCTGGGGGTTTACGGCACGGGCCCTTGTGATTCGGCATCTGTGAAAATCGACGAACCTGGATGCAGACCCTCCTTTTCTTCAGGCTGCAAAGAAGTCTAGCTTTGCAAATAAGAGTATGGGGTAAGCAGGAGGGCCTGTGTGGTCCACTCCGGCCGCCCCAGGGTTCACCGAGCTAGCACGTAACACTGTCTCCACCCGCATACTCCTACTCCCCCACTGCTTGCTCCATCTTACTCTGAGGACTGACCTTTAGACCGCCAAGGACTCACCTTCCAGACATCACCAAAGAGTAACTCAAGACACAATTGGACACTGATGTCTCGGGAACTCAGAACGCCTATCTCCCCAGACTGTTGGCTGACAGCTATGCCCAGGTGGAGGATGGGGGCGGGGAGCTGCTCACTCCTTCCACCTCAATGAGGCCACCACGTGTCTGCTGGGGAGGGATGCCACATGATGGATCACAGCAGTAACTGGCTGGTGCTGAACAGACTGTGTGGATCATCAGGTCCTGAGCACTCCCTGGGTCTTTCTGCTGGCCTTGCCCTTCAGCAATCCTTGGCTGTCCTTCTCAGCAGAAACCATGGATCCTAGGTTCTTCCCCTTCTTCCCACAACAGAGGCACGTCAGGATGTTTTCATCAAGACATTTAAATGTAGAGGAGTCACACTTGAGTCAAGTCTTTGTTTCTGGGAGGACCCTACTCTCTTCGTCTTGCCTACATGTTCCCAAGTTGTCTTCAGCCCAGTGGTGGCAACAGCTATTCCTGAAAACTTGTTACAAACACACAAACTCAAGCCCCACCCAGCTCACTGGACCTAAGCCCACCTTCTAAGAAGGAACCTGGGCAGTGGGCTGCACAGTAAAACTCAGAAACAAGGTGTTTCCTTGAAAGTATGAACATCCCTAGGGCTGACTACAGCAAATGTGCCCTTTGTGACTTACCCCCCATGTCTCTTACAGTCCCACAAGTCTATCTTGGTCATAGACACCCCTGGAGAAGATGTCTTGCTGCCACTGGCTTATCCTAACAGCCCCGGGATGCCAACAACTTGGTGGCTCCCCCCTTTTTCCTGTTCTCCAACTTGCCTGCCACAACTGTGGCTGAATTCTGCTTGCTCAAGCCTCACCACTTGGCTATTCAATAAGATTTCATTGGCTTAATAACAGTGAGTCACGGGTCGCTTCATAGCTCGTTACTAGTTATTTTCAGAGGAAAACCCGAGGCTACCACAGTAGAGACTGATCACACTGCCAGACACAGAGCCCAATGCAGAATGAGCGGAAAACTCCATCCAGCTAATACAGTCAGCTAGGAAGTACCAGGATTCCAGGCCCTCTCTGCCCCCATGCTACCGCCTCTGCTTGCGGAGAAGAGATTAGGGAATCTAGAAGCAACAACTCCAGCTGGGGCTGAGGTTCCAGCACCCAGGCTCTGAGCTGCGGTGTCAGTCAGAGAGGAATGGAACGCCGCCTGCAGGTGAGACCACCGCCGGAGCCACACCTCATTCTTGGGGCTGTGTTGCTGGGCTGATGCAGGCAGGGTGCCGTGAGGACCTGTGGCTAAATTCTTATAGGCCTGGGGCTCTACCCATGCCTAGGAACCCTCTGTGGCCTAAGAGGATGGCTTAAGAATCCCCTGCTGCAAACTGAAAGGGAAGAACCATGCTCTTTAAAACAACAGAGTGCATCTAGAGCTCTCAAACCTAAGCCCCGCCCCAAAGCGCAGCTCCTCCCACCACTCAGGTGCTTCCTTCTGACCCTGCCTCACCTTCCGAAGTCACGCTGCCTCTTAATCGGCCTGTGAGGATCCTATAGTGTTTTATTAGTTTGTCTGTTGTAGGTTTGGGGAGCAGGGTCTCCCTAACTCTGACTGGCCTACAATTGCAATCTTCCTCCCTCAGCTTTTCAAGCCCCCAGATTCCAGGGGTGCCAGGCCTCAAGGACCAGCTGAACTTCCGGGCTTATCTAGGGCAGGCTCCCAGGCTCCCCTGTGTGAATTAATGAAGTGTTCCTTTTCCTGGGCTCTGCAGTGGTGTCCTGACACGACCTTCTGAGCGTAGCCTAGCCTCCGCTGCAGTTGTTGGTGATGGAGTTGGTGCCACAACTCCAAACTATATTCCACACTCACCTGATGCCTTAGCAAGGTGATTTAACCTACAAACCTTGGGTAAAAATGGGTACAATAACATTTATCTCTTAGGAAGTAAATGCAAATGGGGCAACTGATACCTGCCACATACCTTACATACCACCTGGCACAACTGGGTGCTCACGCAGTCAGTGGTGCTAAGCTGCCATATTGTCACTAATGACATGACCTTGAAAGCAAGAAACCTCAGTGGTCACTGGCCTGTGCTCCTGGATGGAGAAAGACATCTTCAAGTCACCTTTGACCTTGGCAATAATGTTATTTATCAGCTTGACAACATCTAAAATCAGCTATCTGATTGTTCTGACTACATCAGCTCACGTGGGGAAAGCCTGCAATCGTTGGGAGCCAGACCACTCCTCGGCAGTATAAAATGGAGACCGGGAGCATCCACAACGTTCTCTGCTTCTTGGCTATGGGTTCAGTGTGAGCACCCCACTTCATCAAGCCCCTGCTGCCTTATCTTCCCTGACATAATGGACTGAGCCTCAAACTGCTAGCCAAAGTGGTCGTTTCTGAAGTTGTTTGGGTCAGGGTGTTTTATCACAGCTACAGGAAAAGAAACAAGATGCCGTGAGTAATCAGGTGTTGTCACACAGTAACTCACCTCATGTTGTCCAGAGGACATGGAAGGGAGGTGGATAAAGGCTCTGATTGGTTGCTCCCGCAACTAGCGTACCTAGCTCTCACCAAAAAGTTCTGGAAACCTCAATGTGCTTATTATTTAAGAAAATGTGTCTTCAATGTTCTGACGTTTCCATACTGGAATTAAAAGGACTGGTTACTGGTTAAAAGGGCTTAAGAGTTAGGAGATGGGAGCCTAGGGCTAAGCTAAAACATGAATACTAGAGATACTCAACTTTGTAACTGCAAACTAGGAGCTGGTTGACAGGAACCGTACCAGCTATATACCCATGTTTGTGGTGGGTCTGAGTAGAGTCTCCCGTGTCTCTGTGTCACTCCTGAGATGTCTCCAGGACATGTTTGTGGCCGGCTGTGTAGATTGTGTGTTGGAGCTAAGTCAGAACTTTGGGGGTATGTAACAGAAGAAACAGGAAAGGGCCCAGCCTCCTGCAGAAAGGAGGGAGGGGCTCAAGATCTGAAGGAATCAGATGGTCTACAGGATCTTGGGAGAGAGATTCCGGGAGGAAATTTGCATTGGCATCTCTGTTCACATCAATACCTTCTCCCAGGTCATGAAACCTACATGCCCGGAGGCAGAAAGAAAGATATACTAGTTTCTGTTCTCTACCTCAGGGGAGACAGTGGAAGCCAAATTGCATATTACACACACACACACACACACACACACACACACCTCACTCACAGATAAATCCAAGTGATGGCTCACTGTTGATAATAATAAACAATTTCCTGGCAAGTGAGAAGTCAGCGTGACTGACAGAAACTGCACAGGGTGACAGCTGGGCTCCTCTACCCTGCCCTCTACAGTTCCAGTGAGCTCAGCATCTGCCACCAAGACCATTAGTTCTGAGGCTGTACCAGGAGCACCATCCAATGAGAGGCATGTCTCCGACCTGAAGCTCCTTCCCTGTACACCCACAGGGAGGAAGCCCTCCCTCAGAGTTGGACTCACACAGTGTCTACCTTTTGAACCTGTACATTTGGAATGACCTGGACAGTTTGAAGCCTTCTCCAAATGTCAGCTTTCCCCTGTGGGAGGGACCATGAGGAGGGGCACTGGGGGACTTGTGTAGAGAGCGGATAGTCACTCAGCTGATTGTCACTGCATTGCCGGTGTCAGTGACGACTGCACAATCATGACTGTGGCTGGGTCTGTGGGATGCTTTAAGTCCATCCCAGATTCCTGACCTATAACTTGACTGCATCTCCTGTAGTCACACCCCTATGTTCTGGAAGTCTTCTCATCACTGAGACTTGGCATGACTTCCCAAGAGTGGGTGACTTTTCTGCATTATCCCAACCAGAATACAAGAGGCCCCTGATCCCCATGCACTGCCTTCAGAAGAGTCCCCCAGCCTTCATGAGGCTGTGGTAAGAATGAACTCCCAATCCACTGAGATTCCAAAGACCCGGTCCTTCATGACAACTCCTGGGCTTTTTGATTAGATAGATAGATAGATAGATAGATAGATAGATAGATAGATAGATAGATAGATAGATAGATAGATAGATAGATAGAGCTGAGATTCAAGGCAGGAGACCGAGCTTCTCGCCAAGGCTCAGAAACTACCAAGCTCTTGGCTTTGAGGGGGCATCTTCTCCTTCTGGAAACTCAGTTCCCCATGTACAGAGAGTCCTTAGCTAGATGGTCACTACTGTGTCCTCCCACCCCAAAATGCCTAAGATGATGGGTGGAGGCTCTCTATTCAACCACCACCTGCCACTGAAGCATGAACTACTGCTGAGAAGCCCCCCAGACAACCTGGCTGGTCGTTGCTAGCCCAGGTCCTCGGTGTGCCCTGCGTGCAGAGTCAGCAAGCACAGCAGAGCTATGGGCAGACCTCAGGAGCTGCTCCACCAATGTGCACAGCGGCTCAGTTGTGCGATGACAGCGAAGGCAGCAGAAGCAGCAAAAGCAGGATTTCTCAGGACTCTTTCCCACGCATCATCCTTAGGACCGGCGACTATGATGCTATATTAGCATCTGTGCTGCTCACATCTTAGTCTGGGACCCTGGCCTCCCCTGGAGTTGTGCAGTGCACAGCTGGCACAGCAGTGGGTGGCGGCCTTGGCTCTGATGTGTCTTCCGTGAGTGTCATGCGTTCTCACACCTCCCTGTTTCTGTGTGTGCATCTGCCATTGCCTGGAATAACTCTTCTTATTCTCCAGCTGCACAGCTCTTGCGTTCTCTCAACGGCTGCCTGGAACAGCTCCTTCCCTGGGACCCCTCTCTGATCCCCTACTCCTGGGCACAGAGTCAATTCTTTCTCTCTCCTTCCTAGCCCCCAACCCAGTATCGGTCACTTGGTTAATTATTTACATGCCTCTCTCCTCTACTGAATTGTATTTCTAGGCTATGACCTTGCCTGGGTGGCTTTGAATTCCCAGTGCCCTGGTGTGCCAGGCTTATGATAATTTTTCAGTGAATTCTTGTGAACTACAGGAGCCAAATTTTCTTTTTCTTGATACTCTGAGTCAAATACACTGACACCAAGATGTATTTTTGAAAACCAAGTTACAGGCTTGCTACTGTGGTTCATATTTGTAATTCCAGCTCATGGAAGGCAGAGGTAGGAGAAACAGAAATCCAGTCATTTTATTTTTGTCTACATAATATATACACATACACACACATGTATGTATGTATGTATGTATGTATGTATGTATGTATCTCACCAGACTGAGCTCCATGAGATTCTGTTTCAAACAAACAAACAAAGAAACAAACAGAAAATAAAATCACTAAATAAAAGACCTAAAACTGTTCAGAATGCTCCCAAAGCATTCCTGACATATCGTGACATATCAAGTCATAAGAAATAGCTACCACTATTGCTACTCAGAGAGAAAAGCATGTGCTGCTGTTAGGATCAAATAAAGGATTGAAGCATAGACTAATGTTCAGTCCCTGCCCCTGCCCCAACCCCCATCCCCATCCCCACCCCTGCCCCTACGCCACAAAGAATCTCAGGGTGATGTGGAGTCAGATCATGAAAATTGGTAGGGCACAAAATCATGGCCACCATTGCAGGGAGACACACTGAAATGTGGTATCTATAGTTCACTGACACTTAACAGATCTCCCAGAAGGCCCACTCTGTAGGCCGGCAGCTGCCACCATTGCTCCAAATTAGTTTTCTCATCCCCAAGGGCTCAGAGATGAGGGCCAATCACAGAATATGAAATATCTGTGTGGAAGGAGGTTAAAGGGTCATTCATCATCGAGGTTTCCTTCAAGGTCAAGAACAGGGGGAGCTAACCCCCGTGAATGGTGAGAGATTGCAATAGGTGCGGTGGCGATCATGTAGCCAAATGGCTTGGGCATGAAAGACACCAGGACACCCCTCCTTCTCACTGCAAATGAAGCCAGGGCAGTGGCCTAAAACCGCAGAGCAAAAGAACACCCGTGTTTTCTCTCTCTCAGAGATACTGTGCTGCAGTCACTAGAGGAAGCAGTCTCCAAGTGAGGACCAGAAGACGTAGGTGGTTTATGGTCAGGCCTCTGGGGATTTGCATAACCATGTTCACAAATGTTGTACCTACTCAGCCGCTCTTGGTCAGCTTCACTGTCCCATCATTCTGGACATAACGAACACCCCAGTGTTTCCCTGATGTTCAGTTGTCCTCCCTACTCACAGATCCCTGGATCCCCAGAGTCAGTGAGGATGCTGCCTGGAGAAGTCCTCGGGACCTATGGAACTAGTGAGCTTCCTGCCTAGAAATGGTTAGGGTCAGCACAAACTCTGCCAACCTGACCAGCCATGCCTAGTCTCACTGAAGCACCCCCTGGTGGTCATGGGTAGTTGTACAACCCCACCAGCATAGGGGCTGATGTCCTGATCCTCTCTTCCCATAGATTGTGAACTCCCTGGAGAGCTATGTCCCCAGAGCCTACGTGTGTAGTTAAAACTCTGACCTTTCCCCAAAGATCTCTGGCTTCACCTGTGGTTTCCATGAGGAAATCAAGAAGCCCCTGGATTATCCCACTGTCAGGTAGATCTTTGCTTTGGGGAACTAGGGTGTGACTGGCGGTGTGGGTTTTGAGCCCTAGCAACAGTATTATGTCAAGAGGAATTTGGGGTCACATTGTATCAGTTTACATTGTACAGGGTGGGGGGCGGTGCTATAGACTGCTATGAGCCACACAAGAGGTCACCTGCGCTCACGTGGTTGTAGCGTGGATGAAATGCCTGGACACCAAAGTGGTTTTCTGTCAGTCAGAAAACCACTGTGCCATCACGCACAGACATCAGGAAAGTTGTGCTGCCCTGAGTCAAAGGAGAAAACACCTAGAAGCTCCATATTCAGGACTCTCATCGGGTTCTACCTCAAGTGTCTCTGCGGCTGACCAACCCTGGCCCATTTCCTGTAATATACCATCAAAAGGAGTAGGTCAGCTGTCACTGGGCCCCATGAATCATGTTAGTGAGGAAGCCCTGGGGACCCCTGGACTAGTAGTTCAGCATTGGGCTTCTATGAACTGCGGCTCCACACTGCCTTGGGGGTTCTCGCCTTGGGTTTACTTCATTTTCTTTTGACGGTGTTAGGGATGCAACCCAGAGCCCGTGCTAATGCTCTACTGCTAAGCCGTACGAGCCTGGTCTTTAAGTTACAAATTTTAACAGATCCTGTGCTTGCAAGAGTGTTCGTGCACTCTCAGCTATTAGCACTCATCAGGCTCGGCCTGCGGCCTCTCATCCAAGATATTTTCGAGGCCTTTTCCCTCAGAAGAGAGAACTAGTCCCTGAGTATAGTTTCTCTAAGGCAGTGGTTCTCAACCTTCCTAACACTGTAACCCTTTAATACAGTTTCTCATAAAATTATTTTGTTGCTATTTCAGAACTGTCATCTTGCTACTGTTATGAATCATCATGCTAATACCTGAAGTGCAGGATATCTGAAGTGCAGCCCCTGTGAATGGGTCATTTGGCCCCTGAACCACTCCAGAAGTTTCTAGCCCGTTGTGAAGGGTTTGAAGGTAAGTGCCACCCTTCATGTCCCCAGCTGTGATGTATCTGGAGAGCACAAATGATGCCTTTTCTAGAAGCTGCCACCTGACCCAGGGACTGTAGGCAACAGAAGACTCTACTCTCTGTCAAGAGCACACTCGTATGCTTCCATTTGAGATGTGGAAATGTTAGGAATCTGTATAATAGCAGCAGGGGGAGGTGACAGCACTCTTTCTACCACACACCAGCAGTATTCCAAAGCCTTTGCCTTCACTGACTTACATAATCTCCACAACTCCATGAGGTGAGTATGTTATTATTCTTGTTCTCCTGAGGAGAAACTTGTATGGCAGAGAGATTAGTGACTCATTCAAGGTCACAGAGCAGGTAGAGAGAAAAAAATCAAAGCTTCTAACTAGGGCTCTTTAACCCCGAGGCCACACTGTTAACACAATTACACACACACACACACACACACACACACACACACACACCAATACCTCCTGGAGTCATGTCTGTTATGAAGCTATGAACCCCAAGGCCCAAGATCCTCTCAAGTCATGGGCCATATTATTTAGAACCTTAACTGTATTAGGTTAGCCTCTAAAATATTATCACGAGGTGACCGTTCTTAACCATCAAGAATGCTGATTTTGTGTGGTTCCATCTCAAACCGTATGTTAGGCCAAGCACAATCTATTGCATCTTAAGGACAGAGTAAATAGGAAACATCATCCAGGCAGGTGGCCGGTCTTTCAGCTGTGTGGCCGCCCACTGCCTGGTTACCTGCGTGCTACCCTTTGAAAGTGTGCATGGTCCACGAAGCACCCAAAGTCATCCTGTGACATTGCAAAGACGGGTTACATAAGATGAGTGCTAATAGCTGAGAGTGCACGAACACTCTTGCAAGCACAGGATCTATTAAAATTTGTAACTTAAAGACCAGGCTCGTACAGCTTAGCAGTAGAGCATTAGCACGGGTTCTGGGTTGCAACCCTAACATCATCAAAAGAAAATGAAGTAAACCCAAGACTTGGTTTGGATTTTCAGCTCTTCCCTTCAGCATCCATGTGATCTTCTTCATTTGACTTGGCATCTCCAAGTTCAAAACTCCATAAAGGAAGGGAAAGAGGGGGGTGGGAAATAGGAGGGGGTGGAGAAGCTGCTCCCTGGAGACTGCTAAGGAACCATGGTCCCAAGATCATGCAAAGGCTGTAGAGTGCCTTGTGAACACATTTCCCAAATTCTCTCTGTGCAGAATGACCTTAGGTTATGTCACATCCCGACTGTCACTGTCAGTGCTCCCTGTCCACCCGTGTTGCTAACTTTTCAGGAAAGTCTTCCATTCAAGTGCCACCTCACCTAGTCACTTGTGCCGAATGCCTGTTGTCCTGCTGTGCATGCCCTGAGCAAGGCCAGACCCAGCTAGGCAGTTTCATGGGGAGTAAACTGAAGCCATGCAGTGCCTGTCATGCAGCCTTCCTGTCTTCCTGTTCCACCCCTGTGCCTGGAGAGGGAGAGGGGAAGAGGGTCGACACACATCCACCCCTCTTCCTGGCCTCCGTCCTGGAGAGAGAAGTGCGGGCTCCATCTCCACAAGCCAAAGGAACAGCTTGTGCTGCCTGAGCAGGCAAGCGCCAGGAGGGGATCTGAGTCATTCTGACAGCAAGGAAGGCACCGTGCCAGCCATGCAGAAGGCACTCCTCTAGGGCAGGACAGCCGACATCAGGGCAGAGAGATGTAGCTCCCAAGCAGAGGGCTCCAAGTTGGCTTTGTGGACACCTGGCCCTCAGAGCACACAGGAGCAAAGACTTCCTTTTCCCTATGTCCCTTTGTGTGTGTGTGTGTGTGTGTGTGTGTGTGTGTGTGTGTGTGCGTATGTCTCCCCCTGTGACACAAGGAGCACTGGCTTCCCTTCTAGCCTGGATCAACTACACACCCTGCTAAATGACCAAGGGCCTTTTGTCCTCACTGGACTGTGGTGGGTCACATTGTCACACAAGGAAGAGACCACACATTCCCACTTCCTACCCGTACCTCCCAAGAGGACTGCCCTCTAAAATACACACAGGCACACACACATATACTTTAATAATTTCACACAAACCATTTCTCTCATGCTTCCCCCTTTCCTTGGTAAGGCTTACATACTTGGTGGAACCTTTGTTTCCCAGGTACCAGTGCTACATGCAGAGGTTACACAAAGAGGTTACACAAATCACCCACGAAGATTATAAAACAGTTCCTGGGTTCTACCACAGGGTAACCAACTCAAGTTATAGTCAGGGATATGTTTTTCAGCTCACACATCTTCCAAGAAGGCACATCCTGTTCAGGGACAGGCCAACTACTGCCTTAGCTCTCCAATTGCTCTATCTACCAAGTGAAAGGTCTTCCATAATTTTAAGCCGAGCCCTAGTCAAATATTGTGTGTTTCCCTCATCTCTAGGCCACTCTGGTGTCTATCACAGTCCTGGTACCTATTTGAGACTTGATGGCCCCTTGATGGCCCACATGTAGCCCACCAGCTTCTGAAAAATGCGTAAGAAGGAAGCTTGCTTTATTGCCCAGTCTCCTCATTAGTTTGGGGCTTGATGTCAGGAAAGACCACCTCATGAGGACTGGGTGAAGCCATCTTCACAGTGGCCATCAGGAGTGGCAATGGATTACATTCCTGATGTGTCCTGGGGTCCCGGAGGTGTGATCATGCTCACAGACAGGTGGAATAATGAATCACCCACACCCAGGTGTGCAGATGTTCCCACTGCCTCCCAAAGGATACACGTCTCTAGCAATGGCTCTTTAGAATAGAGAACTGTGTCTGAGCCCAGGGTGGGTGAGTATGGGCAACAGAATGCTGCCACCACACCAAAATGCTTGAAGGCCCAGATGGTATTCATTAGAGAGGGATTCAAGCCAGCACAGGGCAGCAGCCTTTTCCCTTCCCCCAGCCTCAAGGACAGCCTGGGAAAAACCAGGTCCTCCCTTCTTGGAATGAGTGTCTGGTGCTCTTCTTTAATTCCAAATCTCTGCAAGGAAGGGACATTTCTTGTTCAGTGCCACCACTCAGAAGGGAAGGGACAATCTCTCTCTCTCTCTCTCTCTCTCTCTCTCTCTCTCTCTCTCTCTCTCTTTCATTTTTAAATTGGATATTTTCTTTATTTACATTTCAAATGTTATCCCCTTTCCCAGTCCCCCTGCCCCGGGGGTCCCCCTATCCCATCCCTGCTCCCCTTGTTTCTATGAGGGTGTTCCCCCACCCACCCACCCACCCAATCCTGCCTCCCTGCCCTGGCATTCTCCTACCCTGGGGCACCGAACCTTCACAGGACCAAGGGCCTCTCCTCCCATCGATGCCTGACAAGGCCATCTTCTGCCATACATACGGCTGGAGCCATAGGTCCCTCCATGTGTACTCGTGACAGTGTCTCTTAACCGGCACAATTCAAAATCTAGATACTAGATGTCACTTCTCCGGTGACCTTGTACACACCCTGCAGTTGCGCTGAATGATGCTCGCCCTACTTACACCTCCTGAAACATAAAGAATATCATTTGATAGGCCAGTGTCAGGGTTTGCCACTTGCCATCTATAGGTCATCAGAGCTCGAGGGCCACACGAAATCAGGCTGGAATACATAATTAGTGGATGAAAACCTGGTACAGCTGCAATCCCAGAACACAGGAGGTGAAGCAGAAGGATGAGTTCAAGGATAACCTGAGCTACATAGTGAGTTCCAAGCCAGTCTGGGCTACTGCCCAAAGTAAAAGAGAGGGAAGAAAATCTGAGAATGTAACTTCAAAGTAGAACACTTACTTACCTAGCACATAAGATCAATGATCTCGGTTCAATCTCTAACACTGCCATAAAAATATATGAATGAATGAATGAATGAATGAATGAATGAATGAATGAATGAACAGCAACCAGCAAAAATTTGAGCAGGTGCATGATCTGTGACCCCTAGTTTTCTAGAGGACTGTACATAGAAAAGGTGAAAATCTCATCCAGACATCCACAGGTTCAGGTTTCACCTTTGCCCCACCCATGGGACCCTCTAGGCATCAGTGTTCATGATGCTGATGTCATTGCTCCTAGCTTTAGAATGCTCCAAGTTAATTACATATTTTATGACCGGTCTAAAAGTTATTCCACCCAAGGTTAGACTTCATGTTTATCCAGAGACTTCCTTTCGCCCTACCTGTGCCTGCTCTGCCATCCTTCCAAGCTCTGAGAGGGCATACTTGGGGAGCATGGAATCTCAACACAGTGGGAGAGAGGATCTACTCAAGGCCCCCCAAAGAAGCTGGGGGTTGGTAAGAGAACTCAAATTTCCTGACTCTGCCTGGCTGAAGCTCTAAGAAACTAAGCCACAGACGGGATGGCCCAGCCTTGAGTTGAAGAACTGTTGGCAGCTGCCTCCTCCAGGAAAAGGAGGAAAAGTGGGCAGCTCTGTGGCTCCGAGGCTCCTTCCCCAGCCTGGCACTGCCACTCCAGTCTGCTTGCCAGCCCACAGCATCACCCTTCCTATCATATCCCAGAGAGGCAACACAAGACCGTTATGAAAGCAAGTGCTTCTAGATTTCAAGGTCTCTGTTTTAAATCCATGACCTTCGATGTGATTAAAATGCTGTTCTTGGTTTCACAGGAGCCTTTATGTAAGTGTGTAGAGGAGAGCCATCCCCAACAAGCTGTGCCTGCTTCCCAAAGCCTCCTGGGAACGGGTACCTGACTGCAAAGGCTTTCAGAGCAAAACACCAGCTAGGGACTCTGACAGTTTAAAAGAATCTCTTCATCTGATTCAAAAGCCCACAGCTTTACAAATGTGTCCATCCACTAACCTCAGCCTCAACACACTTAATACACAGAGACTGAGTAAAAGTGATGGGGATAACCCATGCTCAGGGGCAGGAAAGGAAAGGACCAGAGAAGACAAGCCAAGAAGTAGAAATGAGGAGCAAGGTTTTCACCCAAATAGAGGTTCAAAAGAAAGAGTAGGACCAGCATGACTCAGGGCAGACAGCTCAGTAACTGTTTCTGAGCTTGTTTCACAGTAATGTGGTAGACCAGTACTCCCAATAGGGCACAATGGACACTAAGGCAGTAGTAGTGTTCCATAACCCCACTGAAAATGAACACAGCTAAAGTTAATCTGTTTTAAGATAAGAACTTGCTATGTAGTCCAGGCTAGCCTCAAACTCAGTGTATAACCCCAAACCACCCTCAGGGCAATTCTCCTGTCTTAGCCCCCTAAGTACTAGGATAACAGCCATGTGTCACCATGTCTAGGCAGTTTTAATAGTATTTTTTAATTCGCCCAGTATGTTTAACACATAGATATTTTTTAGCACACAATCTATATGAGATAACCAACAAAGACAGACCTTTTAATGCCCATTACTTCAAATCCAGGCCTAACTTAAATCCACATGCATCTCAGCTCATCAGTGCCACATAACAAATGTTTGACTACTCCTTTTGGTGAAGAGCTGCCATGGTATATTGGATATTCCAGAGAAATAGGGAGAATTAAGTAAGTCTGATATGGTTCCCAAAATTTCCAAATGAATGGAGCTAGTGATATTGAGGTGTCCTTGGAGGCTTTGGAGCATAACTAATTTTTCCCAACTTAAGAGGATCAAGATAGCTCCTGGATTCCCAGGGGAAATGACGCTAGGCCATGCTGCAAGCTGAAGAGATTAAGTCCTGTTGGGGGATGAAGCCTACTAAGAATAGGTTTTAAGGAGAAAGTATAAGCAAAAGCTGGGAAGTGGTTCAGGCATCAAGCCCATGCTGGGTAAGAGTGAGGAACTGGGTTCTGATGCCTAGTATCCACATAAAACCCATGTGGTGTAGTACACGTGTGACAAAAAGAGCAGAGCTACGGAGTCAGGTGAATTGAGAATTTTCTGGACACACAGACCAATGGAAACAGCAAGCTGGAGGTTGAGTAAGAAACCTTGACCCAAAAACTAAAATGGAGACCAAGAAAGGAAGCTACCCCGCCTTGACTTCTGGCTCTTCATATACTTGTGAGGAGAAGTGCTCCAGCATACTCAGTGGCAACTGCTTCTTATCCAAAGATGTGTGCAGCTTCCTGGTACCTAGTAAACTCAACTTCAGTGGCAGCTTCATCCCATGGGATGTCTGAGAGGTCAAGAGTCAGAATCTCCCCCGAAATGGCACCTATCATCTGCCTTTGTATGCTCATGGAGATAAAAGAGATGATTCCACATGGCAATATACACAGCCAACATTTGGAAAGTTCCAGATAACTACAGTTTTACCACCTGACCAGATATCAGGTGGTAAAACTGTAGTTATCAGGATATATATATATCCTGACTCTGCGAACCAAATCAAGAATCTTTCCATCCTCCATTCCCAGGTGGCACCTCTCCTGGATCCCAAACCCACCCCTTTGATGTGAACCAAGAAGTTCTTACCGACTTGCTCCCTGATTCTCTCTGGGGGCACTGACATTGGTCCATCTTCTGGGGTTTCCTTGAGAGAAATGTCTGATGCCCATGCCGATTGCCACACAGAGATACTGACACACAGCAAACCAGATGTGAACTGCTGATTTTCATGCTGTTTTGACCCAAGACTCCAAATCATTTCAAGCAGAAAATGTTCTATCTGGCAGAGGGTCTGGAGAACCCGAGATTGGTTAAGCTGAGTAGGAGGGAGACAAATGCTTAGCAACACAGAGATATGGGCTGCATAAAAGTCATTATTTTGCGATCAGGTCAATGTTACCATAGTGTTCCTTAAAGGAAATCTCCAGTGCTGCTCAAAGGGGTCTTTGGGGAGATGAGCTATGACCCTCTGGAATATATATTGAGTGATAGTCACCAAGCACCTTTAACTAACTATGGGGTGTACAAGCTTCTGCAGAATGTATGGCGATAAAGATAACCACAATTTTCTCACTGAGGAAGCTTACCGTGTAGTAAAGAAAAGACGACATGTGGGAACATATCACAAACCCAAGGAACCATCTGTTAAGAAAAATATAAACCGACTCCAGAAAGGACCCAAGAGCTGCTACTCCCTCTCTCCTATGTGGTTGGAATGCTGGCCGTATGGAATTACATCATCTTGTCCCAGAAGATTAGGATGAGGGCAGTGACAGGCAAGTTTGGGTGGAGATAACTCAGGCTGAAAATTGGCCTAATGTAGAGTCTGTGCACAAATACAGTTTTAAGAATCAAAGAAGGAAAATGCATGTATCCATCAAATAATATCAAACTGAGGCATGTGTTGTCTCAGGGCAGGTAACAGAGCATCCCAAGGTGTACAGATGAATGGGTGTGAATAAATATCCTTGGAGACTGTAGAATCTGCTAGAAGATTGATGGAGTCTTAATATTGCTTCTCTGGACTTAAATGTGAGTGGTAACACCACTAATTGAGCTTCATAGAACAAGCCAATGACTGATCCTCTCCTTCTGTTTACACCTCTAATCCAGGAGTGTGATGCAGTTTATATTTATCTCCATTCTGTGTCACTTCATTAACATTAGGAGTGGAAAGCACCAAACGTGTGGTGAACAGATAAATGAATGGGAACATGAACTAACAAGAAAAGTGCTGAACATGTCAAGAGTGCACACAGTGGGCTCCAGTTCTCCAATACTTGCTGATACTCATTTTGGCCAAGGCGTTGGATGTCTCCAAGCCCTGCTTTCCTTATCCATAGCACAGATATGACAGTAGAGACTGTTGCAAGTACTTGTGAGGATTAAAAGACAGGGTAATATACTTGATAAACTAAAAAAAAATATGTAAAACAAAATATAATTGGAATCTGCAGGCTTTGCTCAGTGCAAAAGCTACATGTGCACATATGCACATGCACACAGGCATATGCACACACACC
This sequence comes from Mus pahari, assembly GCF_900095145.1. Taxonomy (NCBI): domain Eukaryota; kingdom Metazoa; phylum Chordata; class Mammalia; order Rodentia; family Muridae; genus Mus; species Mus pahari. Next base: position 141,684,255 of record NC_034591.1, read on the forward strand.
CAAGCCTGCTCCTGACAAGACAAGTGGGCAGTGTCATGACAAGATTAATGAGACCACTGCTGTGGGCATCTGTACAATTTTCCACCTGCCTTTCCAGATGTGCACACAACGAGTATAGCCAACAGGCTATGACAGGTCAGACTCGTGTAGTTAAAGACATGAGAGAGACATCTGGACAGACTTCTTGGAGGCAGAATCTGGCTTGCCACCCTTTCCCAGTGGGTGCTGAGCTCACTGATCAAGACTCTGCTGTGGTTTTATCAAGGAAGCAAATGGCAGAGTGGCCTTCCTGCGTGGGGCCTTCACATCCACATGAGCTAGGTCCAAACCCATACGCCTGTGCTAGGTATGGACTCTTGACTACTTACCTTTATCCCTCCCCGTGATCTCCTGAGTACCACTTACATCAGTCAGCTCAGCAGCCAGTTACTTCCATACCACCCTGCTTACTCTGATGGAGTCCATCAGCAGGGTACTCCAATACACACACTGTGTTCCGCTCTGGAATGAGTTGTCCAGTGTGTTCTTTCTTGGATCATGCCACCTGCCGCTCTTTAGAAACAGCGTGCTGAGGGTTGTAAGAACTCGGGCTTTTACCTAGAGTAGAATTTTTGAAAAATCCCACTGTCCTCTTCCCTCTGCCTTTAGGAGTGTGTATCAACAGTGCTGGTAGGGACAGGGACATCACTTTACAAAACGACTCTCAGAATCAGCCTACTCGCACATGGAGAAAACATTCTCTTAGTTGCCAAGCAGCTATCAGTCTATTGGGCTGATTTCATGCCTCCCTTCACCATCAAGAGCTAGTTTCTGCCGGGCATGGTGGCGCATGCCTTTAATCCCAGCACTTGGGAGGCAGAGGCAGGCGGATTTCTGAGTTCGAGGCCAGCCTGGTCTACAGAGTGAGTTCCAGGACAGCCAGGGCTATACAGAGAAACCCTGTCTTGAAAAACAAAACAAAACAAAACAAAACAAAAAAAAAAAGAGCTAGTTTCTAAGCAACCCCTGCATTGGAAGGCCTGGGAGAGCTAATCCAAAATGCAGCCCTCTGGCCTCCACTCTAGAGCTCCCATACAGAGCCTGGAAGCCTGCCATCTGGGTCTTCATAAACTCCCTCCCCTCACAAGTTTCTGAGCTCCAGCTCCAGATGACAGAAACCAGGGGGCCATGTGCAACTTGGACTGTGCCTTCTGCTGCACCTCACTGAGGAGACTGTTCATCAATGTCCAGAGATGAGAAAGAAAACAAGCAAGAGATGAAGTGATTTCAGTCTGCAAATCCAGGACTTCCCACAAGGAATGGAATGGGCAAAGGGCTCCCTTCTGGAAAGGTCAGGGACATACCTGGGCAATGTGCAGCACTCTCAGACTGCTGGCATCCCAGAGTCACAGTGTACAAGGCTCTGGTACAGAAACCAGAGGGAGCTGCCTGTCACCTACCAGCTTCTGTCTGGAAGCCACACAAGGTCAAACCTCATGTAAACATGGTGTCGGGATCCTTGAGGTCCCGTTCCTCTCTGAGGTTTAGGAAATAAATCTTTAAAATTAGGATCCAGTGTGAAGAACAGTTGACCTTCCAAAGCCACTGTGACCTTTATTACATTATTATCATTGCTACACGGCCATGGTTGACATCCCAGTGATGACAATTCAGAGCAGTTACTGTGCACCAGGTAAAACAGTTCTTCCTCTCTTGTCGTTTTGTTCTATCTTTGCTTTACTTAGAGGTGAGAATTCCTATGATGTGAATAAACAAACTCCAGAGAGATCACATGACAAGAAGAGAATGTAAAGACAACCCTCTCCTACCCATGGCCTCTGTACTTCCGGAGTCCTATCTGCTAATTTAGGCACGAGTTGAAATGCTGAGACAGTGTCTCCTCTGTACTGAATACACAGAGATCAATTCCTCTGTCATTCTCCCATATGTTATAACGTGGTGATGTTTTTCATGCCAGTTCCATTGCATCGTGGTTTATAAGTAATCTAGGGACGGCTTTAGGCACAGGGACAGCTGTTCACACAGTATGTGCAAATGGAGCCCCACGTCACTTTATGTGAAGGACCTGAGCATCAGGAGATTGGGGGATTTGAGGAGGACTCCTGGATCCAGTCCCACTCAGTCACTAAGGGATAGCTCAATAGCTCCCTTTTGGCTCTTCCTTGTACAGTTGGGAAGCAAGGAAAGTCCTCGCCAGGCTTGTGGAAGGATGTTAGGAAATGCCACGCACTGCCTATGGCTCACAACGCTTTCACAATGGATGTTTTAGATCTGGAAACAGTCCACCCTCATCCAATCAAGAAAGAATATAAACTGATAGCATTGAGGGTTGCTTTGATCCAGCTTATTCTGTTTTATGTTGTGCCCTCCCCCGCCCCGCCAAAAAAAAAAAAAAAAAAAAAAACAAAACCCAAAAAAAAAAAAAAAAAAAAAAAATCCGGATTCTTTGAGACAGTTCATTCCAAAAGCAAATTAGTGGCCCGTCACTCCTGAGAAGACCAAGGCTGCATGGTCACAGTCAGTGAGTAATTTGATTCCTTTATCCCGTACCACCCACTGGTGGGTTCAATAGAAAGCCGAACAGGCAACTGAACCCGATCAGATCTCACCAGGAAATCTGCCAAAACCCCAACTACTGTTATGATCCATTCCTTCTTCTCCCTTTCTCTTACAATGATTCCTATACCTCACCCCATGACCCTCACCGTGTGGCTAGGTGTCCTTCACCCTGGGGCAGTCCCTGCTCCCCAGAGAGAAGGTATGAGTGTGGAGCAAAGATCTGGAGTCAGCTACCTAAATGGGTTCCAACGTCTGCTCTGCCACCTCCCCTTGTGTGCTCCTGGCAGTTACATAAACATCCTGAGCACGGCTTTCTCAGCCTGCTGATGGGGACCGTGTAGGACAGAGAGAAGAGTAAAGAGTTCAGTTCTGCACAGTGTACTCCTCAGGGAGGCAATGGAGGCTGGGGAGATGGCTCAGTGGTGAAGGAGCTCATCAAACAAGGAAGAGGACCAGAGTTCGGATTCTCAGACCCAAGTGAAATGCCCAGTGAGCACCCTCACTGCCCCAGATGTAAGCCTGGCCTCAGAGGTGGAGGCAGGAGACTTCCCAACCAAGCCATCTATCGGGACTATCTGTATCACCAAACTCTGAGTCTGACAGAGAGACCTTCAGAGGCAGAGATGGAAAAGCAAAAGAGGACAAGCCTGCAAATCACCCTTGCTCTGCCACACATGCACACACAAACACACTTGCACACACTCACATAAAAAAATAAAAGTGTGCAGGCACCACACACATACAAGAAAGAAAAAAAAAAGACGGAGTTGGGATTCTCAATTTATAGTCTGAGTTCTAAAAAAAAAAAAAAAAAATCCTGTGGAAATATTTGCACACTAAATATTCCTGCACAATAAATCAACCAAACGCGCCTTCTAGATCTGTAATTATCTTTCCTCTCCTAGAAGGAGTCGTAATTCACTGTACAAGGAAGGCATTTCTGAGCAGGCTTAGGAGCCATGGCCATCGAAATTGTCCCTGCTGTCTACACAGGACCAGGTCTATACAGGTCTACACAGGACCAGGTCTACACAGGTCCACTTCCAGATGGAAACGAGGTCAGACAAGCAGAGCAGAGGGAATCAGAGGCAAAACTGCAGTGATCCAAAGGCTGGCGGAGTTGATGGCTCTTACCTCGCAGGCACTGTGCAAGCTCCCTGCCCATCACATCTTACAGACAAGAACGTTAAAGGTTGGAGAAATGTAGCAACCTGCCCAAGACACCAGCGGTAGGACCTGGAGCTTTGACCAGGCTATCCAGGGCCTGAGCCATGCACCCTTCCCCTCCCCTCCGGCTCATCTATAAGTATCTATGAGTGATGTTCCCTACCAGTCACTCTCAGCAAAATGCCGCTGCTTCCTCCACCCTGATCTGTGTCCGCCCCCACCAGAATGTCAGTCTCTATTTTGCACCGAGGGAGACAGGTGGGTCTTGACAAATGAGAAATGGCAGCATGATTACCCGGTCCCCTTAGTGATTTCTGCTGTGGGGAGAACAGAGCACGTGTGGCTCGGAGCCTGCTCTGAGTGACACAGAGCCCCAGTGTGACTCACAGGAGCATGCCAGGGGTGGCATCACCGCAAGCAGCAGCTAGGAGGCTGCCTGTCAGGGGCAGTGCCAGGACCAGGAGCTGCTTACAAATGTTCCTGGCTCTACAGAGCTGGCCGAACAAGGGTCCAGCCGGCAATCGGGCAAAAGTTTAGGAACCCTATGAAAGTACTATTCTAAAGCCTTCTTAAAATGTACACAGCCTCAGGCTAGGAGCCACTGGCCTTACATGAGGCAGCTGGTGGTCCTGGGTGACCCTTTCAAATAAATCTGTGATTCCCATCCACTTCCTTCTGCTTTAAAAGCTGCCATGTAGCTCTTTTTTTTTTTTTTTTTTTTTTTTTTTTTGTGGTTTTTCGAGACAGGGTTTCTCTGTATAGCCCTGGCTGTCCTGGAACTCACTCTATAGACCACGCTGGCCTCGAACTCAGAAATCTGCCTGCCTCTGCCGCCCAAGTGCTGGGATTAAAGGCACCATGTGGCTCTTTATTCTAAGTTTTGAAACTGGGAAACAGCTTTATTTTTCAGATAAAGCTCAGGTACACAGCTCTGTTAAAGCTTTTCTCTGGGGTCCTTCAGGGGCTGCCCCTCACTGCCAGGATGCTGTTTTGTAATTAATTACTGTGTATGTGTGGCATCCATGTGTGTATGCGTGTTCGTGTGCAAGTGTGTGGAGGCCGAAAACCCAGGCAGGTGTCTTCCTTTGCCATTCTCCACTGTGTTTTTTTGAGGCAAGGTCTCTCACTAAACCCAGAACTCACTGATTGGCTGGGCGGGCTGGCTAGTGAATTCTACGGATCCTTCTGCTTTTGCCTCCACAGCACTAGGGGTCACAGATGTGCAACACCTGGCTGGCTTTTAGCAGTGACGAGGGAAGACAGGGTCCTCATGTGTGAGCAGCAGGCACCACCAGAGCCATCCACCCAGCCCAGGCAAGCTGTTCTTACCCAGACCCTGCACTCTAGCTCGATCAATGAAATGGACAGACTTAGACATAGTTTGGGAACTCCCAGAATGCTTTGCCTTTCCCTTTGCAATGGTTTTAGCGAGTGTCTCTCATAAAGCCCGAGAGTTAAAAGCTTGTCCCACAGAATGAGTGTGGAGGGGGCTGTGGGACCCTGTGGGAGGGGTTGTGAGACCCTGTGGGAGGGACTGTGGGACCCTGTGGGAGGGGCTGTGGGACCCTGTGGGAGGGGCTGTGGGACCCTGAGGGACGCCTTCCTTGTGAGAGAGGTATGAGGTCTGTGCCATCCTCGTTCTCTGTTTTCCTGTTTAATGGAGGATCATTTGCTCTCCCATGGTCTCTGGTTAGGAGGAGGTCCCTTGCTAGAGACCCCAAAACCAAAGCAAAAATGTCAGGTAAAAACAAAGATTAAACTCCTGTCTGCTGGAAAGGGCCTGCTATGGTACAAACAGGTCCCAGCATAGCTCCTCAGCCGGAGGCACAGTGTTGGGAGGTCACAGAACCTCAGGAAGGGAGTCACAGTTGGCAGAGATGGGTCACCTGAGTGGGACTTTGAGGGCTGTAACTTGGCCCCCTGCCTCTGGTTGTGTTCTCTGCATACTAAACAGTCAAGATGTGAACAAGTCAACTACACGGTCCCACCGCCAGCATCTCCTGTCACCAGGCAGCCCTCTCTCCATTATGAATGGCACGCTGCAACAACTGGGGGGAGAGGGGTTGTCCCTTCAGTTACTTCTGAAGGCATGTGTTTGTCCTTTGAGTAGGTGTCTTCTGGGGGCATCTTCTGCTCTGTAAAAACGGAGAGGTGTATTTGTTTGTCTAGATACACAAATACAATGGCATACATTGAATGTTAATGTTCCAGGAACTACAGCATCCCCCCATCACACCCCACTTTCCAGCATGGAGAAAGCCTGCCTGCGAAGCCCATTGACCTAGGAGATCGAAGAGCAGATCTGGGCGGAGAGAAAGGCGCCAGCCTCGTCATCGCGTTCGGGCACCTGGAGCCTGCCGCGCCTGCAGCCTTGGTCCGAGTGCAAAGGGAAACGAGGCACACTTTAAAAACACATTTCTTCATCTCCAACTACTCTGTGTTTTATTCTTACTAGTTTCACAAACAGAGGGCCCACGGTGCTTAAGCGTGGCGTGGTGAGTTCTAGTCCGTACCAGTCTTAACAGCTACAGTTTGGATACGAACCTTAAGATCTGTTCGGGCTCAGGTCACACATCCTGGCTTCAGAGAAATCTCCATTCCTTCTGTTTCTGCAGATATCAAGAGACAGCCCTTTCCCAGGGTACTGCTAAGCTTTCTCTCGGGGCAGTGATCTCTGGTGAATGTTCCTAGCTCCCTGACACGGTTTGAACATGTCCCCTAAAGGACTATGGGCTGCTCCATTGTGGTCATGTTGAGAGACAAGGGAACTTTTAAGAGGCAGAATCCAGTGGATATGGTTAGGTCAGGTTATTACAAAGGGTGCCTGGCCCTGAATTGCGCTGGCGTATTGTCTCACTCTTTCTTTCAAAGCTGTCCCTCCCTACACAACGTTACCTTCCACATTGTAATGTGACTGTGAGGTCCTCACCAAAGCCACCCAGATCCTGACCCCAACTGGATTCTCCAGAACTATCTGCTAAATCACCCTTTACTTCTTATTTTGTAAAATACTCAAATACTTTGTTATAGCAATAAGAAATCAACAAAAGATTTGTGCAGTACGCCCTGTGCACCTTACCTTGGGAAGAATGAACTCTGTTCCTCCATTCCTTTAGTTTTACGAGGAAAATGGAAAGAGCAGAGAGACAGTGGTGTGCAAGGGTCACATGGAAGGAGCCAGGGCCTTAGGAGAATAGAGCCAACCCATTATGACCCAGCAGGAACATCCAGAGTGCACCCAACCTTATTCTCTGCTGCCCCTACTGGTGGTCCAAGTGACATGTTCTCTGGTACAGGCAGGTCACAGAGCAGGTGGGAAAGGCTGCCTTGTGGATGTAGGAACTGAGGAAGATGCCTCACCAAGCCTCTCCTAAGCCTTCTCCTTCCCAGCACAGAGAGAGTCCACAAGAGAAGGTGGAGACCATTAGAAAGCCCACAGCTGATCACCTCTCTGCAAAGCAACTCTTTCACTTAGGTCTCTAGCACCTCTTGTGTCTTCCCGCTGACTGGTACGGGTAGATATTTCAGGATTCCCTCCCCAGCCTCCCCATCCAAGCATGTCACTACAGAGAGACGAGGCTGGCCATGCACAGGGTGGGATCTGGGATGCAGAATGCCATGAGCTGTCTGAGCCAAGAGGAACAGAAGCCTCCATGGCCTGCCCAGCATCACATAGCAACAGGGCTAAGAATAGATCTCGGGCTCCTGCTGCCCACCCACCCCCAGGCTCTCCTCCATCCTTCAATGAGTGCACATGACACTGGCCCTCCTGCAGAACCCCCACTTATGCATGGGAGGTGACTACACTTCATTCAGCCCATTGATGCTGCTTGGGGGTGCAGGGCTTGGTTTGTGTCCAGGAAAAGTAGAGGGAGCCCTTCCCAGAACGCGCAGACCTGCTCTCGTGAAGAAATGCCACGGTCCCACTTGCCCTGGGCAGCCATTCGCCCAGACGCTGCGTACTGACTGACTTCGGAATCTCAGGTATAGTCAGCTATTGCCATGCTCCTGTCTGCCCACACCCAAGGTCCATACTCAAGGAGGCTTCTTCTGTAGCCTGGGTGCTGCCTCAGCCCGTGGACGGAGTGCTGTGTGAGGTGTAAACCATATGAGTCCCATGCCTGGATCCCTTCTAATTCCACCACTGCTGACAAGCCGAGTGACCATAGAAGGTCACTTCCCTTTCTAGTCAGGCCTTTCTTCAGGAAAGGAAGGCATAGAACCCTTGCCTCTGGGAACCTGGATCTTATGTCTTTTAGGCCCTTTGACAGCCTAGCCTTTTCTGCTCTTCCTGGTGCAGACTAAGCAGCGTGGTACACGGCTTGGCTTCCTGGATCCCTACACTGGTGTCCCTACGATGACCTTCCCTCTTATGTCTACTTGCCCTTGCCCCTGGTAGAGTAGTTGTTTCCTTTAAGGGGACTTCACCTAGAAAAGCCAAAGGTCTTGGGGTGGGATTGTTACTTTGTCTAGGACTCCACAGCCCCTCCCTCAGGTAAAGTCAGGAAGTCTTTGTATGGCGAGGGAATGCTAACATAAAATCTCTAATGTGGGTACTAGGGGGACAAGCTTCTAAGGGGTAGTTAGGTCCTGGGGGCAAAGTGCTCATGAATAGCTTAGTGAGCTCCCACCCCCAGAGTGATCTCTTATCCCTTTCTCTGTGTAAGGACCCGGGGAGAAGATGGTCATCTATGAACTAAAACGTGGCCCTGGACTAATGCGGGATGCTCTTGGCATCCCAGTCTTGAACCTGCAACTTCTAGAACTCTAAGGAACGTTTTTTGTCTGCCAGCCTGTGGCATGCTAAGATACTTTGTAGGCGTGCTCTCTGTGGAGCTAAAGGCAAAGGGGATTGATGAGGGTTTGGATCTCTCTTGAGGGAGATGGCTTTGACTCCAGCATCTAGTGGCACTTCAAATACTAATCATATCTGTGAGTCCCAAGCTTGGGTGATACTGAGCATTTCTCATGAAACTCACTACAAAAAATAAATAAATAAATAAATAAATAGATAGATAGATAGATAGATAGATAGATAGATAGATAGATAGATAAAACCACTAACCCAAATTCCAACAAGATAAGGGTGAAGGGCGTTTCCTCTAGCATTTCAGACCTTTCAAAATGGCGCCTATGCATTTCTGTGAAGGAGGACAAGCCCCTTTTAAATGCATGTGTCCCACATGTTAACAAACTGTCATCTTCAGGTCCAGGCTTTATTCGTGAAGAGAAGAACCCTGAGGGACATGGCTGAGAAGCTGAGGAGGGGCTTCATCACTGAACTAGGCTGGAATTCCTCCAATATCGCTGTCCTCCCTGGGGACAGAGAGAACATGGGACTGCAGACAGCCATTCTTACACAGTGTTATGTGGAGGTGACCACGAATGGGATGGTGGCAGAGACCCTAAGCTAACGGAGTCTGTTGCTGGGGCTGCCTGGGGAAGTGGAAGACCCTGAGCAACATCGCTGTGCCTGGGAGAACAAGGACGAAAGGATTGAATTTAGTCCTTGGGGTATCCATGTAGGACCGGAGGAAAAGCTTTCATAGTGGGGTCCCATTCCAACACCAGTGGGAAGGAAGACTGCTTCGGCAGGTCTACTGAAATGTTCACCTACAGATCTCTGAGCACTGTGGACTCCCACCCACTCCAGCTTTCCAAAGCTACACCTCTCTCCCTGGGAATCTAAGCCTCTTGTCTTGGACAGCCCACACACTCAAACTCCACCCCGAAGCGTGCTCACTGGACTACTCCAACTCCAACCTCCCCTTTTCCTATCGACAACATCTCCGTGGCCCAATCTGGGCAAGCAGCACAGCGGAGGAGAGCGGATGTCTGTGAGCTAGCTAGCTAGTGCTTAAGCCACGACCAGCACACATCGCTTCAGTCATCAAAATTTCATGAAGTGCCCGTCGGCAAAAGCCACTAGAGTGATTCCTCTAAGAGGAGAGCGTCAATATGGCGTCCACGGCCAGGCCAAGTGCTTATTAATGTGCTGATTCGGTGAGAAGAAATCGCTTCCCTGTGTTCAAAGAGAGGAGTGGGGAAAATATACAAATAAAGGCGTCCTAGCTGCACTCTTCTCCTAAGGCACAAATTCAAATAATGAGCAGATCTACAACAGATGGGCTGGGCTTTAGCACTCCTGAGGGGGAAGCACATGGAGCCAGCCTGTCTCTCTCTAAATCTAAAGAGAACGTGAGCCAGCGTCAGGGAGAGCATCTCCCTCCCGCCCTCCCTCCCTCTCATTCTTTCTCCTCTCTCCCCACCCCCACCTCTCTCTCTGTGGCTGTCTGTGTGTGTCTGTGTGTGTGTGTGTGTGTGTGTGTGTGTGTGTGTGTGTGTGTACAAAGAAGGAAGAGAGATGGAAAACCATGAAGGTGAAGAGGAAGAAACAGGTCTATAAATCCAGTAGATACATGAGGAACAGGTGACAAGCAAGACAGATGTCAGACACGGATGGCAGAAGTGGAGAGAAACAATCCAGGAACCAGCTAGAGAGACACAGAGAGCAAGCAGAAGGTGGAGGGAGACACTATTATTAGCTCAAGGGAAGGTATTGGGCAGGATGTGGGTGGGTAGGCACCTGCTTCTGTCACGGTTCTATACTTACTGAATAGTGCCCCCCCACACACACTTCTGAGACTATTTCCACGGCTGCCAACGGTAGGAGACAGGCCAGTTGATGTTGGTGTTTCTCTCCAGTTCTTCCTGTCAGTGCAAGGCTACAAACGAGCCTCCAGACCTCTCAAGCCTTTAAAGACACTCTTGCAGGAGGGTTCTGGAGATGTGTCCATGCCACTCACATAGGCCAGGCTGCGAGAAAGCAGAGTCCTGAGGGTACGCACGCAGGGCACATGATACAGCTCCTGAGCACCCCTCGCTTGGTGACCCCCTGGGACACTGATGTGCACTCTCTGTGGAGAGTTCTCTGGCACACAAAGACAACCTCATCCTTTTCTTCCACCTTTCCCTCCTTTGGCCGGTACAGGCTTGGTTACCAAGACAGTCTCCTCGGTAGTTTTCTCAACCATTTGTGTTACCCGCACGGACGTTACTTGATTTAACATTTCGTGAATTTTTCTCTTACTATCTTGTTATCCTATATGAGCATGTGGAAACATCTTAGACACCTTCTTCTTCAAGCAACTCTGACAACACACACACCCCTGCTCACACATCACCCAACCAGCCAGCTAGCTAACTAGAGAGAAATCCCAGGGCAAGTGTTACAGTTCTGTGGTTTTAACTACGTGGACTTGTGTCTTTGCTTAGTCTACTTGCTGGGTAGCCTTGGCCACGTTACATAAGTTCTGTGGCTTGGTTTTAGGTAGGTGGGAGGGGCACGTGTGTGTGTGTGTGTGTGTGTGTGTGTTTCACCTGCAAATCAGAAATGTCACCGGAAGCCCTCTCTGCATCCCCAAGTAGTTGTGAGGATGAAAGGAAAGGCGGGGCTCAGGAAATGGAAGGACTTTTCTTGGCATATTTTGGTCTCTTTACAACATCAGCCCAGAGAAGTGAATACAGACACTTTCATAGCCCGAAGAAGCACTGTCAAAGGATCCTTCCCACCTCATGAATGAGCCGAGCTTCCCTGGGATGGCCATTGATGACACTGCTCCACAGACTCTACTCTCTTCTGTGGTCACACACTTTGCATCAGTCTGGGGTTTCCTCCTCTGTGTGAGCACTCTGATATGCACCAGCTTCCCACTGTTAAAGCCTCCGGTACCCTCCCTTCGACCAGGCAGCTACGTTCTCATGCTCACTCAGCTCCAGGTTCAAGAGTGATCAATGGCATCCACGTTGGCTGGGGCTCACGTTTCTGCTGTCCACCGTCACTCTGCACACCCCCCCCCACCACTCTATGCCTGAGTCTTTCTACTTTCAATCACAAACCTCTTCCTGCACCACACAACCAGCCTGTTGCCATTTTGCTAACCCTTCCACGGATCTGCTCTGGACAAAGAGTAGAGAGGCAGCAGCCTGTGGGGTCAAGAGGCTGAGTTTAGAGTCCTGACCTACCATCAGCTTCCTGTTTGTATGTATGTCCCTAATGAAGATGAGAGTCCTTGATGCTTACTTGACCTTGGCCAAGATAGGATGGTGGTCCTTGGTTGCATCTGTTTGTTCTCCCACCTTGCAATTGCTCAAGTGAGATGTGTTTCACAGAATCATAGACGCATCCTCTCATCTACTTGTCAAAGCCCTTTGGTGCCCTGCGGTCCACCAGGGATGGCCCGTCACATGCCTCTGCTCACTCATCACCCATCTTCTTGCCCAGGGTCCTTTCCCCTTGCTACTCTCCACCCGTACTCAGTCGCCTGACAATCACCCCAAGCTCTCCCCGCACTTCGCCCTTCACACCCACTCACTCTCTTCCCCGGATGTCCATCTGAGTCTTTCCTAATGGCATTTGGGCTTTGCATGTTCCTAGAAGCCTTCTTGGTATCCTTATAGCGTGCCTCATCGACCCAACCTCTCAGCCACCTCAGGTGGGCAGGCAGCCCTTCTCTGGGGCCCCACAGACGTTCTGCCACAAGTGGGCACGTCTCTGCTCCTCATGGAGCTTTAGGAGGATATAAACTGTCTTCCTATACATAAACTCTCATGGCTCTAGGCACTGGGCTTGATAAAAAACAGATTCTAGACTTTCGCTTCTAGAGAAAACTGAGCAGAGGTAAACAGGGAAGGAGCTTTTGTGCTGGCCTAAGAACTAATCTAAAAATTCCTGAGGCAAGGAACCTTCAAAGAGGTGGGAGTCAGCAGGTCCCAACAGGAACAAACACACTGCACCTGACTCTCTGGCTCACACTTCATCTTCTCTGCTCCCTGGTGGCCTGCGAGCTACAGATGCTGAGCCGGAAGAGTGCTCGCTTACACCGGTGGCTCTGTGCTTCCAGAGAAGTACATCTAAGCACAAAGAAGGAGCAGAATGCCAGACTCAGCTCCAGCTTAATGGCTCCCGAAGACAGTGCAGCTGAAGAAAGCTTTGGAGTGGCAGGAGGTCTGGAGTCACCTGGAAGTGTGGCTTAGAACTGGAGGTCTGGATGCTGCGCTGTCTGAGTGGAGGCTGGGGAGAGTCTGGTTTCTCTTTATGAGCCTTCTCCCCTTTGCCTGTGGCTCTCCGGCCCTCCTCTCACATCTTTACTGAGGTGTGGCTTCCCTGTCAGGTGCTGTGTCTAGGTTTATGAAATCCCTGAATAGGGAGAGTATGGTGGTGCATGCCTTTAATCCCAGCACTGGGGAGGCAGGGTTAAGTTGGTCTCTGGGATCCAGAGGACAGCTTGATCTACATAGCAAGTTCCAGGCCAGTCAGGGCTACATACTGAGACCTTGTCTTTAAAAAAAGATCCCCCTACTAAGATCTTCTACATCCTCAATGTTTTTCTAGGTCCTTGATGTTCTACATTGCCCTTATTAAGATTAAAGGACAGCCAGTGTACCAATGCTTTTGTTCAGTGAATCGTCTCAGGATATGAAGAATCTCAAATGGACACAGACAAGTATAATGAAAACACACACTTGCATTCCCACAAACGCTTGCAGGAGATTATCAAAATGTACCTAATACACATACATTTTCTTAGACAGGCTACTTAGACAGCCCTACTCCATAAATTACCTAGACAAGAAAAGGGTTCCGGGAGAAAGGTACAGGAAACACCAGCCACCTCCACAATCAAATTCTCCATCATGGCTGACGTTTCCTCACGTGCTAGCTCCAGCCAAGCACAGTGTAGACAAAAGCAGAGACCTACAAGCAAGGCACAAAATGCCTGTGCCCCTGCCTCACGGGAGGCCGAGCCTAGACAAGACAGCGTGTTTCCAGAGAAGGAAAGGGCGGATACACCGAGCCTTTTCATCTAATGCTCTCCCGACCACATCTAAAGCCAGACCTCAACAATGAGCTTAGGGAATCAGTTGTGCTACTGGAAGGCAAGAGTATGACGTCAGCAGAAAAGTGGCCATGCTTCCTAGCAAGTCAGGGTAGCTGAGCAAAAGAGTGCCTGTGAGAATGGCTAGATTGTGGACAGGATGATGAGGAGGGCTATACTGTGGGCAGGTTCATGAAGGTGGCTATATTGTAGACAGGCATAGCACACATCTGTGAGCACAGCCACCCAGTTTAAGGCTACACTTGGGCCTGCTAGAATAGAGAAAACATTAAGAGTCTGAGTTCTCAGCATTGAGGCTCAAGGATTCCAGTAGTTTCCTGGCATCACAACTACCAACATAGCTATACCTAGTTGACAGTTATCAAATGATAGCTTAGGTGAGAACCATGGTAAATCACATCCTTTATCTTGTTGGGCTCTCATGAGAGCCCTTCCACTGTCCATATTTTTTTTTATAGCATTCTACAAACAGGGAGAGTGGTCCATAGAAAGGTCATGTGACCCACCTAAGGTCACACACATTAAATGAAGCAGCAAGAACCGGCCTCCCGAACCTGAACTTAGTTAAAAAAGTAGCCTGGCAGAAAAGAGAATTCTAGAGCTTCATGAAGATGAAGGTACACACTCTGTGGGCAGGTTTACACAAATACTCACACTCTAACTTTGGCCAACCCAAACCTGGATGGCCTTGGGAGTGTTGTAGTCAATAGTCAGGAGACAGACTTTTTCTCCAAATGAAGATAACTAGCCCCCACTAAGACACAAGTACTGTGCCCAGCACTCATATTTAGAAATAAACCATTGTCTAAAAGTGGAAGACACAAGGTTAGGGAGCATTGGAGAAAGAAGAAAGAAGAGAGATCACTATTTTTTTTTATTAAATCTTTGCAGAGAAATAACAAAAAATTATACCCCCCCCATCTTCTACGCACAAACACAGGGCAAAGACCACACACAAATCAAATTCTTTCCAAGGGAAATACTAATCTCAATCACAGAAATTTGGCAGACTGGAGAGATTTGGAGGAACATCAAGAATGATCTAAATATAATGATATTGGTCAGAAAATTAGACACAACTATGCAATCCTATAAGACAGTGAGATTCGACACTGAACCACTTGCAGGGGTTCCCGAGCCAGCTGGGGTCAGGAGAGGAATCAGTCCTGGGCTGAACCCCTATGGGTCACAGTTAGAGCACAGCACTAGGAATGAGTCCCTGTTCTGGGTCCTAGGAAGGAAAGAGAGGGGACGACAAAGGATGGGAGTGGAGGATGGACACTCAATGGTGCAGACAGACAACGGGAGAGGTGGGAAGAGAAAACGGAAAACTGAACAGTAAGAAGAAATTACAGCAGTCATTTTGTTCATTCTCCGAAATGCACAGAGAAGTCAAGAGACCACGGACTACACTGAAATGCCATCAATCCTGTGCCCTGCGCTGGGGTGTCAGGGCTGTCCCCATGTTGTCCCTAGCTTAGATGTATGCTACACTCAGCCTCCTTAAAGGCATGCCATGAAAGTGACTTTATATATCCACTGGGAACTTAGGGAAAGTTCCTATCATTCTTATGCACAGAGGCATGACTTTTTGGGTCAAACCCAAATCCTTCCTCAAACATAACCATTTTTCCCCCTTTTTCTGCTTAACCATTTTTTTTTTTCTTCTTGAAGGAGAATGCTTCCACATCCGTTGTGTAAGCAACAGCTCTGTTCTTGAAGGCTTGCGTGGCAACATGGTTTTCCCGATCTCAGCCAAAACAACACCTCAATTACTTCCAGGCCTCTCGTTTTCCTGCTCTTCCCATTTTGGAATTTTGGAGGAAGAAAATAAACAAACAAAACAAAACAAGAAAACTCAACAAGACCTGGCAGAGACATAAATATTTAACTCTTGTCATCAGGGGGTCAAAATATGTGTTCCCCCAAATGGCCCACCCCTTCTCCTTAAATCTGACTT
Source organism: Mus pahari (assembly GCF_900095145.1). Taxonomy (NCBI): domain Eukaryota; kingdom Metazoa; phylum Chordata; class Mammalia; order Rodentia; family Muridae; genus Mus; species Mus pahari. The sequence goes on from NC_034591.1 coordinate 141,699,840, forward strand.
TCTTAACTCTGCACAATTGACATGATGTTGGTTTAGGTATAATTTTTGAAGGAGAGGGAAGTCTTAACATGGTAGCTCAGGCTAACCTAGAGTTCAGTATATAGCCCAGGCTGACCTCAAATTTAGCCTCAGCCTCTCAGAAGCTTAGATTGCAATTGTAAGTCACCATGCCCAGATAGCATTTTATCGAGGAGGCTGGAAATCACAAAACATTTAGCATTATTCCCAGGCTATACATTAGATGCCAAGAGTAACCCCATTCCAGCTGTTCCAACTAAGCATTTCTCTAGATAATGCTATATGTTCACGGGGTGGGGGGGGTGGGGGTAAAGGCAGCTCAGTGAGGCTGTCTACCTTGTGCACTCCAGCTTCTCTTTCTGACTGTATCCCTCTCAACACACGCCCCATCCATTCAGGTCATGACATTGATTTTAGCATGAGACTTTGACATCCACGAGAGCTCATAGAAGATGCTGAATTGCTTCCTCCCACAAGCTGGACTCCTGACTGACCAGCTTGGCCAGGGCTGTGTGAAGTAGTACAGTGAAGAGACCAGTGGAGCTGGGCTACAGGTCCCCGAGAAATACAGGTGAGGGAATCCGAGCTCACCTGGGCACTACGGAGGTCAAACTCAGGATTGAAACCCTTCCGACCCAGCCTACCCCTGTCCACAGAGCACCATGCCATAAGAATGCCAATCTAACGTGGCTCTTAGCACCAAATGTGCTGCTGTGTGTCCAGAACTTTCTGCCCCGTAATTATCTAAGGGTAGCCTTTTCATGCCTCCAGAACATTCCCTCCTAGCTGTCTCCCCGGGTTGCCAGGCTCTCTGCAGAGTACTGATTCTGGTGGCTCTGCAGAATAGTCACAGGACCAGAGCCCAGCTCTGGGGAGGTGTTCAGTCTCACTAGAATCCCTGCCAGGAGAAACAACAAACAAATTACTCCAGGCACTGCGCAAAACCACAGCAGGGCTAGCACTACCTCACCGCAGGCAGGAGTGAAGGAGACAATTCCTTCCTCCGCATCTCCACGGAAGCCTGGAACTTGAAATTCCAGTGCTGCCAAGTCCCACCCACCTGCACCTAATGCTAAATAATCCATCTTATTGTTCCTATTAATAAGTATAAATTTGACAAGTGAGGTCCTCTGAACGCTAAATAACCTTTGCAGTTTGCCACAGGGTCATTCATCCAGAGAGGGGAAGAGCCTGGATGAAAAAGGTAATTACATTTTGCAACCTGTGGTTGTCAGGAAGGACAATGGTCACTTCCTCAGTGACAGGGGATCCATGGTCTAACTGGGTCACATTTTGTTTTCTAGCTAGCAGACTGCTGCCCCAGTGAGGGTAGACCATTTAATGCGCATGCCTGTGCACTAAAAACTAGCACACCCCTGTGATTTCCAGGCAGAAGAATCACCAAGTTTAAGTGCAACCCTCAAGCCTGAGGGGCATTCCTTTCCAGCACTGTGCCTTCAGCACTGCTTCAAAAAACCTTTTAAAAAATAGATGCTATTGTTATTTGCAAAAAAAAAAAAAAAAGAAGAAGAAGAAGAAGAAGAAATACAACTGGAGATCATTGTATTAGACAAATTAAATCCATTTCTAAAAGATAAATATCCCATTTTCTCTCATTTGAAAGATTTCTCTCATTTGCAGATTCATAAAATAATGTATGTATAATGTATGTAGGTATCACAAGGACAGTAGAAGTGAAACTGTTCAGGAGACACAGGGACTCACAGGAGGGTGAAGAGGCTGAGGAGTAGGGGGAAAGGCATATTTTATACCTGTGTGCAATGTTCCTGTGAAGCCCAGTACTGTACATGATGAATGCAAATCAATAAAAATATATATGTAAAATAACTTGATAAATATACATCATCTCAACAAAACACAAGCTAAATCAGCAATCACTTACCCGATGGGAAAAATTAATCCATGTTCTTTGGCCTCATTTACAAGCTAATTACCACAGAGTGTTTGTAACACATGCATCGGTGACGGGGAGCCTGTTTAAGCCTTAATGGACTTTAGGGAAACCTGGGTCTGAGCTTTTCCTTTTTGCACAGTCATTTCCATTTTAAAGTAATATACCGCTCGTATGGGTTAGAAACAAAAGACCAATATCTATAATCCCAACACAGTGACAAACAGTTGGGGTTCTCCTTTCCCCAGAGCAGATGGACGTTTTTTGGTGAGAGGGAGTCGGATGCAGGATGCTAACTAACCCCATCAGAGGAGTGAGGCACACAGAATCCCAGATGGACTATGCATGCTGAGGCTTGGGAAAACCTACCTGCTGTCCCCTCTGCTGCCCACTGCATAGGAAAGTAGGTCTGCTCTGCCAGGTACATGCTGCACACCCTCCCCCCACCTCTGCTCTCTCCCCTCCACCATCCCCATTCAAGCTGAACCATACCACAGTGACCAATGGAAGGCATCTAGCACACCATTGGTCAGCCATCCACTCATCTGCTGCCACACTGCTACTGAAAGCAACGAACACAGGCATCCCAGGACACAATGCAGAACAGCCCTGCTGAGGCTTAGCCATCACCCAAGGCAGGATGCAGCATAAGACTTGGCAGAAGTCCCTTCTGTACCGCACCAAATAATTTGGCAGCTGTGTGGCTCTTGAGCTCAGGACAAATAACTGTTTGGCATCACCAAGCCTAGAGTTAAAACACAAAACACAGGGAAAAAGTGGGGGATCCTTGATTCCTTCAGTTCACCCAAATGACTAAAAACAATGTGCTTCACTCCTAATCTGCCCTGACAGCAAAACTGAGGTATCCCAAGCCTTTTCCCCCTCGGCACACAGATATGACCTGGCTCAGCAGACCTTGGATACCTGAAGGAAGGAAGCGCCTCGTATCCGTTCAGACTCTATGCTATGTCACCAAAGCCCCATCTCAGGCCTATGAACTGACTCCCTCCTTCATCCTAGCCTTCTTCCCACTGTGGTTTGTGCCACAAATCCAAGAGGACAGTGCATACAAGGCAGAAAAATGGAAGGACCAAAGACCAGTTAGAATGTGGATCATATGTAGTTGATGGCCGGCACTCCAGCCACTGAGGTAAACAAAGGCAGAAGCCCAAACATGCATGGGGTGAATGATTCAGGTTGGGAGCTTACCACCTCCCTCTTCCCCTCTCCCTTCCTCCTCCCTCTCCCTCTCCCCTCCCCCCTCTCTCTTACTCTATCTCTAATTCTATCTATCCATCTCTATGTCTATCTCTCTGTCTCTCAGTCTCTCTCTCTGTCTCTGCCTCTGTCTCTGTCTGTCTCTGTCTCTATCTCCTCTCCCTTTCTCTAATCCTCTCCATAGCCCCAGCTTACTTTTGACTAATACTAGTGCTAAAGCACAATAATGCCTACGAATGCCTAAATTACTTCTGGACTTCATTTTCAAGGGCAATGTAAGCTGATATGTCTATAAATGAAATCGTAGAACTCGGCTCTCTGAGGATGAATCACATTTGAGTGGGGTTTTCAGGTTTTAGTTTTTTCCTTCTCTGAAAATAAGACCCAGTGTCCTTTGAGACCCCTCAAACTGTCTCTGTGCTTCTCAGCCAACTGCTCAGGGGCAGGATTTTTCTCAGTCTCCAGCAAGGAAGGAAAGAAAGGCAATTCCTCCCCCTTTCTTCTCCCCACTCCTTCTTGAATATCTTTGGGGGTTTTCTATCACTCCTTACCAGCTACTCTTTATTCTGTGCTCCAAAGAAATGAGCAGAGGTGAGAAGCCTGAGAGAGCCTGCTGACTGTCCCACTTCTCAGGTGAGGAGACATCCCAGGGAGAAGGCCACCATCCATCACTCATACCACTGTCCACTCGCCCTGCCCAGGACTCCTCTGTTCTTCTCAGTCCACCTCCCTAACCCTCCTTCCAGCTGGGGGAGGAGGCACTCGCCTTTAACCCAGCACTTGGTGGGCAGAAGCAGGTAGATCTCTGAGTTCAAGGACAACTGGTCTACAGAGCAAGCTCCAGGACAGCCAGGGCTACAGAGAGAAGCCTTGTCTTGAAAACTAAAAACAAAGTATTTAAAAAGTGACAATATACCTGGACACCTAGCACTCCTTGCTCAACACAGCCTCAGCTCATGCTCGTCTTGCATAAACCAGTTGGAGGGTTTTTTGGTTTTTGTTTTGTTTTGTTTTGAGTCTCAATATATAGCTCTGGCTGTCCTGGAACTCACTTTATAGACCAAGCTGGCCTCAAACTCACAGAGATCTGCCTACCTGCTTCTGCCTCCTGAGTGCCGGATTAAAGATGTATATCTCTACACCAGATAGTGACTTAAAAAAGAAGAGGAGGAGGAAGAGGAGGAGGAGGAGGAGGAGGAGGAGGAGGAGAAGCCAAAAGTCAAATTCCATAACAAGAATGAATGCAGAGGACCTAAGTGAAATCAGCCAGACTCAAAAAGTTAGACCTACCTCGAGGACTCTGGAGCAGTTGGTGGTATAAAGCAGGCTGGGACTAGGGAGCATGGAGGTCAATGGATCAACAGATAAAAAGTTACAGTTCTGCAGGCTAAGACCCAGAAACTTCTGTTACAAAGTGACTGCCGTCAACCATGAAGCACTCTTCATTCAAGAGAGCTAGAGGAAAGGATTTTGGATGCTCTTACCACAAAGAAACCTTGACTATTTTAAGCAATGGATATTCTAAATACTCTGATTAATCGTTGCATGTCATATCCTACTACCCCCAGAAATGTGTTCCCTTGTTATGGCATCAGACATAAACAGCAAGTAAAAGAAGTGACTCTCAGGCTAGCCCAACAGAGCTAAAGACGGGGAATAGAGGTACACTTGCAGAAATCGCAAAGAAGGCAAGGCAGGGTGTGTCTGCTGTTGGTCTCAGAGGTCCCCCTGGAAGGGGGTACACAAGGGAGCAACCAATGTGGACAGGTTTGCCAAACTATTACAGCAAAGGGTTCACAGGAAGACACACATCTGTTTGGAAAGGCTCCTGGTGACATACTGGTGACCAGTGTCAGGAAGCTGACACAGTAGACTGCTGTGGGCTCTGTGGAGACCAAGGATGCACAGGATCTTGGGCATAGGAGCTAACTCTGCAGGCCCAACCTCTGTTTCAGCGGTCACTCCACCATCCAAAGCCAGGACATCCAGGCTGTGCAAAGATTTCCTGCTGTCTTCTTTCTGCTGTCTCTGCACCTAGCCTGGGAGGAGCTGTCCCAAAGGCTCAGGAGGAAGCGCTCTGATTACAGAGGATGAAAAACTCCCTGAGGAGCTTAGGTCTCAAAAATACTAAAAGGAATCAATGGCTAGAAAAAAATCTACACGCAAACCGATGATCACCTGAGGGGGACAGCTGTGCAGCTTGGCCCCCTGGGATTTATCTTAGGCTTCCAGAATGTTCTTGGAGATTCCAGTTTGTATTTTTAGGCCCAGCCCCATGGGCACTGTGATTTCACACTTTTACTGATGGCTGAGTGGCAGTCCTTCTGCGGGTGTGACCTTGAACTCTCAGGACCACCAGCCACTCCCCACCAGCTCTGCCTTTCCCTGGCCTTCTCCAGTTAGATTAAGCAACAGATGCCCACTGAGACTGCCACCAAACCAGTCCAGGCTTCAGTGACATTAGGGTTCTCTCTATGGAGCCCCAAGGTGTAGGGAAAGTCTATCAGAAAGCATAGTGACAGCGGTTCACTAGTGCCTAAGGCTGAGCTCCTTTTGTCTCTCCACTCACTCCAGCCACTCAAAGGCCCCCAGGGAAGGAGTTATCAGCAGTGCTGCTGGAGGACATGCATCTGCTGGCAACCAGGCAAAGCCTACTAGGAGAGCCCCTGTTTTCCTTCTCTATAAAAGGGAATATTACTAGCACCGAAAGAAAAGCTGGGGCAGTGCTTCTTGACCTTCCTAATGCTAGGAGACTTTAAGGCAGACCCTCATGTTGGGGTGACCCCCCCAACCACAAAACTACTTCCATTGCTACTCCATCACTGTGATTTTGTTACTGTTGGTGACCCCTATGGAAGGGTCCTTCAACCACTAAAGGGGTGTAACCCAAAGGCTGAGAACTGCTGGGTTATATACTCTAGGATAAATTACTATCATTATTTTCCAGTAGGAGTAGTTTTGGTCATGGTATCTCCTCACAGATATAGAACAGTGACTTAGACAATGTGTGTGTGTGTGTGTGTGTGTGTGTGTGTGTGTGTGTGTGTGTGTGT
>NC_034591.1:141706140-141739649 GCF_900095145.1 Mus pahari
TGTGTGTGTGTGTGTGTGTGTGTGTGTCCCCAAGTGTGCATGCTTGAATATGCCTGATACTTGGCAGACCAGATCCTCTGAAAATGTAGTCACAAAAGGTTATGAGCTACCATATGGGTGTTGAGAATCGAGCCCAGGTCCTCTGAAAGAGCAACAGTGCTCTTAGCCTCTGATCTATCTCTCCAGCCCCATGTTTTGTTTTGTTTTGTTTTGACAACAACAACAACAAAAGGAAACAGGACCAGAGAGATGGCTCAGAGATCAAGAACACTGTTGCTCTTGTGGAGGACCTGGGTTCGATTCCCTCACCTGCAGGGTGGCTCACATCTGCCTGTGAGTTCAGTGCTCGGGGATCAGACACCCTCCTCTCATCTCCATGGGCACCAGGCACACATATATACATGCAGACAACAACTCACACACTTGAAATAAAATTTAAAAGCCTTTTTTAAGAAGGAAAATAATGGGTGCTGGCAAGGATGTGCAGAGATTTTAATCACCTTGTGATGCCAGTGAGTCAACTGATTTGGAAATCGGTTGACAGCCCCTTAAAAAGTTAAACCTTAGAATCATAGAATCCAGCCATTCCACTCCTGTCTAAAAGAGGAGAAGGGGAGGTGCTGATGGGGGAGGGACTTATAAGGGCAGGACTGGGAGGAGAGAGGAATGGGGGCTGCAATTGGGTTGTAAAGTGAATAAAAAATAAACTATTGAAAAACAAAGCCAAGTTCACACACACACACACACACACACACACACACACACACACACACACACATCTACACCCAGACACGCACAGCATTATTATTTGTAACCAAACACAGAAAACAATGGAAATGCCCAATCACCAACTCATCTCCAAACAAATGTGGCATATCCCTCCAGTGGGAAACCATTCAGTCACAAGAAGGCTGAAGAGTTTGTGCTGTTATTTAGGAACCCCAAAGACACTTTGCTAAGTGAAAGAAGCCAAGCCAAAAAGGTCAAAAAGCTAGGATATAATTCTATTTATATGGACGACTCAAACTAGGCAAATCCTGTCCAGAAGCCAGGTTGACACTGCTGGGGCTGAGAGAGGCAGGGAATGGAAATGGCCGACAGTAGAGGTAGTCTGCATTTTACAGGCAACAAAGATAAGGCTTAAAAAGGAGTCTTGTGAGTAAAGGGTTAGGGACCAGACCAAATGGAAATGGGAGTGTCTGGCCTCTGCTTTGGGCCTCCCTCTCCCCTTTATTTTTTTTAATTTACCTTTATTTTATGTGTGGGTTCCACAGCTCCTTCACTAAGCCTGCTCACCCTCCTGTGTCCTCTGTATCAGAATCCAGCCCCCATGTAAGTAAGTGGGGGTTATCTGGCATGCTCCCCACCCTCAACATATTCAATTGGTCCACAAATACGGTTCATTCTGCCCCACAGTGTATACCTGATCTATCTGTTTCTCTCCACTCCTCTTCCACAGAACCTCCATCACTTCCTGCCAGGAAGATTCCATTAGTCTCCCCTGACGTCTATCCATCACTCAGCAGCCAGAATCAATGACCTTTTCAAGACTAGATCCAGTACCATTTATTGGCCCTAGAATAAACTCCTAGAGAGCTCTCTGTCATCTTGCCCCCACCTACCTCTCCCGCTGCCCTCATGCTGTCCCCACAATCCCTCCTGCCCTGTGCTCTGTCTACTCCAGCGGTTGGTTCAAATGCTCTGCAGTTTCTCCCCCATACCACCAGATGGAGCTTTTCTGTTTTAGTCCTCTGGAACAGAAGCCTTGGTCCTCTCATATGACGTGAGGACCACCTGTCATCCTCTCTGCTGTGCTCTGCCCATCACTCAGTGGGCGGCCTTCCTAGACATTTGCCTTCTGCTCTTCCTATGTAGAGTCATATGTTGTTGATGTCATATGGTACCCTGGCCTTCCAACCCCCAGCTATTTTCTTGTCTTACTCAATTTAGATGCCAGGGATATGAAATGTTCACTAGAGTCTGGCCTACTCCTTTAAGGCTGGCCTTGCTGCTGTGCAAAACAACCTAGACACAATGCTCCAGCGGGTCCCTCTGTTGGGAAAGTGAGCCCCTCAGGCACTCGATGGCTCTGTGCTTCAGTGAGGATGTACCCCGCCCCCATCTCCATCTAAGCGCCATCATCTCTGCACTGCTCTTCCTGGCTTGTCTATTTAAAACAAGAACCCCTCAGATTCCTCCTCATCCCCTCCCTTCCAGCTCTCTTAACATGCAACATCATCAGAAATTCTAGAATAGTGGTTCTTGACATTCCTAACTCTGCGGCTCTTTAATACAGGTCCTTAATGTTGTGGTGACCTTCCAACCATAAAATTATTTTCCTTGCTACTTCATAACTGTAGATTGCTACTATTGTTGATGTATATAAAAATATGATATTTCTGATGGTCTTAGGTGACCCCTGTGAAAAGGTCATTCAACTGCAAGGGGTCATGATCCCCAGACTGAGAACCACTGCTCTAGACTATTTATTTATTTACTGCCCCTGCTTTCCTCCTCTTCCAAGGGTGTAAGTTCCAAGGCAGAGACTTTGGGCCATTTTGTGTCCTCCAGTGTGTCTAAAAAGAAGAGCATCCAGCCCACGAGTTAATGCATGTGGAATGGATGTCTTTCTCATTTACCTCTGCCCACCACGTGCAGCATTCAACCGTGTTTTGCCTTCTCTCCTTAGCACCCTGTGGATCCTTTCTGAGTCTTTTTAGAGTCATCCACCATCTGCCATGTCTGTAACAGATCTCACGAGTGATTGAAAGTTTGAGCTGAATATAATCTATCAGTCTTATTGCCTGCCCCCACACAAGCTCTAACTGCTCTCGATTTAGCAAGTCCCATTCTATAGAGAGTCTAATTATAGAGGGCTGTAACAAAAGCAGTTTCATGTTGCAATAGCATTTGAATGTGCTCTTGGAGAAGTACTCAACTGCGCGTGGCACACTAGTATTATAGGCCACGCAAGTGATGGGGCAACAGGACATGGCTAAGCTCAACCGAGGAGGTAAGCAGATGACTTTGCCTGGAGGAAAAGGGTACAAAGAGTCTATTCGTGAAGGAGAGTGATTCTCGGGGACCCACTAGGAAGTGCCTTTCTAATTCATTTATTCATTCTATATTTGCTACTTGACATTTTTGCTGTTCCAGGGGCACATAGGCACTGTTCAGAAAGAGTCCATGACTTAGAAGTAAATCTGGCACATAAACAGATTACTAACCCGACAATGTGTTCGTGGCTATTGCAGAAAGAGGGGAGCCAGCAAGACCTGACCAGATAAGGGGAAAGGTTTTCGTGAGCCAAAAATGCTTAAGCAGGGTCTTCAGGATAGCTAAGAACTGTCCAGAGAAAGGAGGTCAGCCGAGAAAGCACAGTCTAGGCAATGGGGGTTCCCAAAGCACGGACCAACCACCTGCACGGCATGAGGAGCACAGCATGCAGAGGGCTTGCAGCTGAAGGTGGAGGCTTGGGAGACTTGATGAGGGCCACCATGAAGGGCTAGTCTAGATCCAGATCAGCAATGGAGGCATGGCATGATCATATGTGGACACTGTGTCTCTCCACTTTGAAGAGGGAGCAGCCTGGAAGGGGTAGGGAGAGAAGGTGAATGGGCGAGAGCAGATAGAAGGAGTCAAGGATGCTGGCTCACCACACAGCATTCTTTTGCTCGTTCTGGAGTGAGACACCAGCTTAACAGATGTCCTCTTAGAAACACCAACACAACCCTTCTCAGAGCTCAGAGTAGGAAGGTTGATCTAATTGTGACTTAGTAAGACGTCAATCAGACGTACCACAAAACCTGAGTGTCTGCTGGGAACCTGACTCTGGGATAAGCCTGTGAGCAGGACATGGACTCTGTTCTGGAATGTCTCCCAAAGGCTCCGGTGTTTGGTGTCCAGGCAGTGCCACTGAAAGGTGGTGGCAGCTCAGGAGATGTGCCCTGCTGGTGGGGGACTGTCTCTCAGGTTACTGGGACATGCATACACTTGAATGAGGCTGTAAGACCCCATGCGACTATTTCTCCCCGGCCTTTAGGCATATGCTCTTGCTTCTTTGTGAGTTCTCCACGCTACATTGGCTTGCCGCAAGTCCATGAGCAATGGGGCCAAATGGTCGTGGATGAAATTCTCCCAAACTGTGAGCTGAGTAAACCTTTTCTCTTCACAAAAGTATTGCCTCAAGTAATGCGTTACAGGAAGCTGATGAGAACAGAACCTGTCTCCAAAGGGTCAACAATGAACAAAAAGTCCAGGAGAGAACATTCTGGAACCTAGGTCTAGTTTTAGAAGGCCACTGTGATTGGCCAATAGAAGCAAATTATGTATCTCTGCATGGAGCTTGGAAATCAACAAAACTATGTGACAGTCGTTGTAAGCAAGAAAGCAAAATTCAAATGCCCTCACAGGATGTACTAAAGGCAAAATGTTTGTCCCCAACCTCAAGTGATCACATTCTTCCTCTGTCTGCCCTTCCCTATCTTGGGTCTTCTTATCTTAAATCACACTTATTCATGTGTCTACCTGTGTGCCATGCCACACACCGTATGGAGATCAGAGAACACCCTGTGACCGTTTTCTCCTTCCTTCATGCAGTTCTGGTACCTGACCTCGGGTAGTCAGTCTTGACAGCTAACACCTCCACTCATGAGGCCATCTTGCTGGTCTAATCTCGCTTTTCTGTGTTCTCTGCTGAATGGAAAACTGCTTTCAATAGTGTCCCTGAAAAGAATGGAATATCTAATAAACTGCTCATGGCTGGGATGTCTGTGCTCCAGTTCCTTGTGTGACAGCTCCACATTTAGTCCCACCCCTCTGCTTCGTCTCTCAGAGAGCAATAGGATGAACTGTGAGAGGTGAAACAGACTCTGGCAGCCCACCTGCTGTCTTCTGTCCTGTGCTTGTCTCCACACTCCATGCACACACACACACACACACACACACACACACACACACACACACACACCAGTACCTGGAGTCTTTCTTACTCCCCTCTGCACCACATCTCAGCTTGTCCGTGTTTGCTTGGCTAAGCCTTACTTACACTTTCCATCTAGGGTTAGAAGCCACTTCTTCCAGGTTGACTTCTTGGACTTTCAGTCTTGGGCTTCTCCTTGCTGTAATGTCAGAGGGCCTTGTATTTTTCCAACCAAAGCTACTTACCTTGTGCTTTGGTAATAATGGAACCCACATTGATTTGTCTGTGTCGCCTCCAATCTGTGACCTATTCCAAAGTTCAGGTATGGCATGGTAGAGACATCAGTGCTTATGATAGAACCTCAATGGAGTAATTGCCTTGATCAGATCAGTCTGTGGCCATGTCTACATGGAAGGTTTTAATTTCTGACCAGTGTGAGGGAGTCTAGCCTACCATGATCAGTGCTATTCCTAGGCAGTTGGTCCTAGGCTGTACAAGAAAGCAAGTTGAGCAAACAAGTTGGTGAAGAAAGCCAATAAGTAGTGTTCTTCCTTGGCCTCTCCTTAGCTCCTACCTCTAAGTTCCTGCCTCAAGCTCTGGACTTAGCTTCTCTTAGTTATAATTGTCGTCAGTAACCTGAAATAAACCCTTCCCTCCTTCACGTTGTTTTTGGTCAGTGTTTTATTAGAACCACACACACAAAAAAGCAAACTAGAACAATTACCTGCTAAAAATACTCTATAAAAGCAAAGGGGTTAGGACTCAAACTTGGTTCTATTAATAGAAACCAGCACCAAATAGTGTTTTATCTCTTCACAGACTGTTATTCTAAGTTATACATCATCTTATCATTTCAACGTATCTTTATGCCATTAGTCACTGTCTATTGTATATTAAACATATGAATCAAGTTTTGATCATTTCTTACAATGATGAATTCATCTGTGATACCACATGTTCAGCATGCCTTACATTCCATAAGCAACTCCTGAAAAACTATCAATAAGTTGTAAGTGAAAAAATAGAGCTTCCTAGTTGTGTGGGTTTGTGAAAAGCTACTTCCTAGTTCTCTACATAAGCTTCAATAACAAACTTTCCAGGCTGGAAAGATGGCTCAATGGTTTGATTGAGAGCACTGTCTACTCTCCCAGACGAGTCAATGCCCAACACCCACATGACAACTCATAAGTGCCTGTAACTCCACTTACAGATGATCCATTGTCATCTGGTTTCTGTGAGTACTGCACACATAGTTCACATAAGCAGCGCTATACACAAGCCAACACGCATACATATAAAGGTATATGAAAGAACTAACTAGGACTATCTCACTGAATGTCATTGTCACCTATGTGGGAAAAGCCCTCTACTTTCATAGCTACTCTTAGCTTTAAAATCAAAAGCTAACCCTGACCTGAAATACTCAGCCACTTGCTTGCTCTTGCACAGAATGGATTTTTGTAGGGTAAGAATATAAGAGAAAAATAATTGCATGACAAAAATGTTGCCTTTGCCAGCAGCCTACCCTATAGCTTAGGCATACGGTGACTTTTTCCGTGAGCATGTGGACTTCTGTATGCCTGGCAGTCATCAAAAGCCTGCAGGTGGCCATTAATCCTCAAGGCAGATAAGGAAAGAAGCCTGGCTGCAATCTGGTCTTCTGATTTCCTATCACCTTAGTCCGTGAACGATCAAGATCACCTCATGAGAAACAAGCTGCCTGTGTCCTTGGACCACTTCATTCAACCAAAAGACAAATGCTTCCCCAGTAACCATTCGACAGGCCCATAGCTGTGCTTCAAGGTTAATATAAAATGTGGTTCTAGGAAATAAAAGTGATATGTCCGTTTTAAAAGCACTATCAACGTACTAAGAGGATGTCAAATAATATGAGGAAGAGATATTAAATTTCTCTTAAAGTTTGGTATAATGGAAATTGTGTCTTCTGCAGTTTGGGGATGTGTATGTCGTGAACTGGTAACAGCTTCATGGCTTGTGGCCCCTTTCCTTCCATGTCTGACAGGAATCTTAAAGATAAAATATGTATTCAGTCAAAAGAAGGCCTTTCTTATATAGCTGTCTCTTGTGTCCTCATCCCACAACTCCTTTATCTTGGGCTGTATGATTCTTTGGAAATGTAGGGTTTTTTTTTAAATTATATACCTCTCTATATTATCTCTTGGAGAATTCCAGGCATGAATAATTAATAAGTAAATAGATGGAGATCTCTGGGTTCAGCTTAGTCAGCCTGTCACTGCACCATCACCATCTTTATCAATGCCAGAAGAGATCACTCTGCTAAGAACCACTGATGTCCAGACCATCACCGTCAAAGGAAATGGTCCCTTTCTGCTTCTCTTGACTCATGGGACACTGTGTTTTAAAAAACAAACAAAGAAAGAAAAAACCATTAAGCCAATCTCACAAAGAACTGACAAGATTTGGTTAAGAATTCTACTCCCGTCTTCCTCCCCGACATGATACAAAAATGTATAAAAGTAACAGTTGATTTAATTCCCTGCCTTTCTTCCCCTCATCTGATCAGAAAGAAACATGGGGCATTCTGGGACGCAAGAGCAACAATCATCACAGAGGGAAGAACTGTCCCATGATAATACGCAGCCAGCTGTGCTCGGAAAGGACAGGTCTCTGCTGAGAAACGGAAGCAGCGACCCCTCACAGGAAGTATCTTGCTACCTGGCACACTTGGAGTGACACGGATGAAGACCTGAGAATGTGTCCCCAGTGAGTGTCTCCCTCAATCAGCTGCCCCTCCTAATGTCTCCAGAGTGATGTCAACAAGCTAAGAGGCAAGAGTGACTGAGATGGGCAGAGAGAATGAGAAGGCAAAGTGATCTCCAGAAACACTAAGACGTTGTATGTAGATGTCAACTCTCGTGCCTTAGCTGGGTGGCTGAACTGCTCTACACCAGGACAAGTAGAACTCTAGCCTCTGAGTACATTAGGCAAGCTCTCTCTACCTGTCACTGTGTCTAGCCCTCTTACCAAAAAGAGCAGCTAGCAGACTTTAGACTGCCAAGGATGGTGGAAACAAAGAACAGAAAGGTCAGATAATGGAGTATATACAGAATGCTATCAAACACGTTCTATTCCATAATGAAAACTGATATTCTCTAAGCTCCTCTTCCTCTATGACTGAAAATATCCATTGCTATTTAACATTTATCCAATGTTAAAGCAGAAGGGGGTGTGGGGGTCAGGGGAGATCTTAGAAAAAAATAGTAGTTTCCTCGGTATTTAATTCAGCAACTATCAAGCCATCTGCTCATTGGCTCTTTGGTTCCTTTGTTCCTGCATGTATCCATTACCTCACTCATTCAGTACTAAGCAGGCATGTTTTGAGGAAGGTCACACATGTATAGGCAATGTGACTATTGGCAATAAGGACCATACAGTCTGTGAGCGATAAACACATAGGCAGTTATGAAGCACTGAGCAGCATAAAAGAGGTCAGCATGTATCTTGGTAGTTTAGAGGACAAAGACACTTACTTGGCTGCAACCAGTCTAGGGAGTTTCTCCAGCTAAACAGGTATGACACAAAAATAAGTAAGCAAAACACTTTGCTGCCTGGTAAGGTCTATCCACGCCTGAACGGCAATACGCAGCTTGTACAACTGTAACTGAAGAGAGACAGGAAATGGATGGGCACACTCAAATAATCAATGGCTCCAGAGAGGGAAGGAGCTGTGATAAGGAGTTGTGGAAGAGAGGTTTCTTGAGTTACAGCGGCTGAATCCAGTGGCTTACATGCTTTCAGCCCAAGGGAATACTGGGGGGCGGGGGGGGTCGAGATTCTAGCAAAGCAAGTTCACACCTACTAGGATCGCCAGGGACGACCACCAGAAACAGAGGGTGATGGGAGAATCCTCCTCTGGGGCCTCTGGGGAGATCACAGCTTTGCTGGTGTCTCGGTCTCAGGCACCTTGCCTAGAAAGTTGTACGGGAGTGATTTCTGTGGTTTTAAGCCTAGATTAGGTAAATAAGGATGCTTTAAGGCAGGAGTTCAGTGTCCACACTCACTCAGAGGATTTCCAGACCTTCCTCTCAGAGGGAGGTAGTGCCTCTTCACCTCACCACTGCCTCCCCAGACCTCAGACTGCTGGCTCATTTGTGTTCACAGTACATGCCTGTCTTGCTACAACAGGCTCGCTATGGACAGGCAAAATGTCTGCTTTGTGTTTCCATTCCCAGGATCTAGAGTTAGGATATCAAAATTAAATAAACCAGTCTGAAGAAGAGGCCAGGAGAATATGGTTGCTCATTGAACATGTGGGAGCCAAAGTGATGGTTAATGTTAATTTTCAAAGTAAACTTGACTGGGTTTAGAATCACAGGTCTGGATTCCCCACCCCCACCCCCACCCCCACCCCCATATATTCTTTCCCTCCCCCCTCTCTCTCTGAACCAAGGCTCTTCCACTGATTACAAAGTTGCTGCAGAGCGTGTGCAGGATTCTGTTTCTCTAGGAGAACAAGGCTGAGCGTTGGCTGGGATATAAGCCCCACACATGGGTTAGAAACAGTTGAAAGGATTGTAAACAAAGGGTAATGATAAATGCTTATGCTGTTAGAGGTGGGAGGTGTTTGGTGGGTTGGTGATGGGCCCAGTGTCCCTCAGCATCTTCATTAATGACGAGGTGGGAGAAGGAAACCACCAACAGCACATTCATTAGAGGATGCTAAATCGGGTGGTGCAGCAAACATCGAAAAGGACCAAGGAATTGTCCTGGATTGATGTGACAGGGCCAGTCTCAGCTAAGAAAAGCAGAACAGTGTTCAACCTGTACACCACCCACTCCACAGAACACTCACTCTTCTTGGAAACCATTTCTTTGGAGGAAAAAAAATGATTAAAAGTAAAAACTTAAGATGTTTTCATGCTTGTGTTTCTTCTTGTTATGGGCAGGTTTCACAATGGATGTGTTACAGAGAAATTAATCTGCTTTTATGAGTCACAGAAGTCAGAAGGCCTAAATGGAAATCTCGCCACCACCATTCCTGGACTTCAGTGAGACAAGAAAGACAAAAAGCAGCCCCCATTGCACCACGAATAGCAACACAGAGTCTTCTGTCCCATGGGGCCTTCTGCCTACCAGCCTGAGGTCTGACTCGGGTATGGTGTTGATCTTGAAGGTTACTTCCCTACCTGAGCCTGGTTCATCTCTCCCTGGAAGGTCTCCCTTTCCATTCTCTGTTTCCCTGTGGTTATCTTTGTCACCATGTGATTCTTAATTGACTGAATCAAGGCTTAAAATTCATAAGAAGACATTGGCGGACCGTGTGAAGGAGAGAAGTCTGTTTCCTGCCCACAGGAATAACAGATGGAGAACTATTTAGCCTATTTTCAAAAGTCAAATGGTTAATCTGGAAGGAGAAAATATAGCTGAAGACTTTAGAACATTAAGCTCCTTGAAGAAAGCTGTTGTATAAATAATATATTATAAGCACTTAAAATCTTACCTGCTTGCAGAATTTCCCTGAGTCCTTGCCACAACATCCAACTTAGCAAAATGTTATTTCTTTCCTCATTCATTTAGGGCTTATCAAACACTGTGTGCTGAACACTATCCATTTCTCATAGGAATTCAGAGTAATGGAGGTGACAGGTATACAGAGGTGACAGATATACGCTAAATACATTTTTTAAAATGTTGAGATACAGGTAATGTCTAAGCTGGGCCTTTACAGACTGAATCATACTTGTCTAGTGGAAATAAAATGGGAAGGCCAGGCAACTATAAAGGGCTGTGCATCTACAGGCATAAGGACTTAGTAACAAACACATCACTGACAGAGCTTCTCGAACCAGTGAGTTGCTCCATGAGGTTAGGATGAATGCAGCCTGCAGAGAAGAGGCATTGTGACGTGTTGCTGGTTGACAGATGGGAAAGGAATTTCAGTCCTTCGTGGCAATTCTGCTGGGCTGAATTCTTATTGTCTCGCTTTACCACTCTAAGGGGGCTGAACATGATTTTCTGTGTAACTCAGCAGCATCAGTCGTTTAAAGCAGAGAATGCAGATTCTAAAACCATCTTCTTTCAACCACAACGATTAGTTAACCAGAGTTTCGGTTCATTTACTTCATGGCCAAGTGGTTACACTAACAAGATGGTATTTTATATGGGAGAGGAGATTTTAGGCATTTAATATTATAATATGTAACATGGTTAAAAAATATATCCTATCATGTATAATCTTTTAGGAGGAAGACCTCACACATTTCTTTTAAAATGTGGCTTTTGACAATTCACAAACATTTCTGTTTGTACAAGAAAATGCATTTTGGAAGTACATGAGTTTCACTAACATTCACTACGCAAACACTGAGTCAGAAGAGGCTGACTCAAGCAGGACATAAGAATAAGATAGATACATTAATCATGGTTTTCACCACCGTTCTAAGCATTGCCTCACTTATCTTGCATCCATATGAGATCTCTTGAAGTAAATTCTAGCTCAGAATCAGTTCTCCTAGATCCCTTGACTTCAACCAGTGAGTTGTATGACCTTGAGCTGTCAGTCACTCCCCAGGCTCTGCCCTCTTTCATCAGCTCACATGGGCTTATGATAAACTGATGTGATGATAAAGAACTGGATTTGAAACTTCCCATGCTCTAACACACCCAAGAATGTCAGCGTTATCACAGGGAAGCTGCTGAAGATGATTCAGTACAAAATGAAGAGAACTTTCACGGCTCTGGGGAATTCCAAGGGTCGATAGGTCCATGACACACAGCCAAGGCTTATAATAGTACCTGATCAGTGGTCAGGGCTTTCAGGCAACATCAGAAAGCGCATTTAGCCGCTTTTGATAGGAAGGTTTCAATGCTGTGATGGAAATGAAGAAATCTCTTAGCTTTTCACCAGGAATGACCAAATCTGAAAGCTAAGGGCACCATCATGACAACCCACTGGGTGGTTTTGGACCTCAGACTCCGTTTCTAATTTAAGGGAGGGAACACTGGCCACAGAAGCACTTCTGTGACTATCCCCACTGAAACTGTCCCTGGTGTCTCTGGGAGCCTGGAGCTATCCTTGTCTGTGGCTGTAGAAACTCAAATCAAAAGCCCAAAAATTGTATCCTTCCTGACCTTCCTTCTTAATGAGCTGGTACCCAGGAAACATACAGTGCCTGGCAACAGATGATAATCCCAGCCTTGGCATTGTCTGTTATGACTCTAGGCTGAAAGGGTGCTTCCCAGTCACACCTGGCCCTGACAGGACCATGGGTTATTTTTTAAATACTGCAACAACTGTATCTCATCCCATCATATTTATGCCTCAACAGAACCTGGAACCTAATTCCCATAGTATTCAGAATCTCACTTGGTAGCGGGATTCAAGAGTTGTTTCTATGTGACCTGAGAGAGAAAAATTGTGTGTGTGTATGGTCGTCTTCTATTGCTCTATTAAATGTGAATGAAGCGGAATTCTAACTAAATTGAAGCCAAGCTGTTTGATATGGCAATGTCGGAAGAGTAATGTTCTGTGGTGTTGAAGCCCAGAACAGACCGCTGCTCCAGACCTGTGCACGTTTCATAAAGAAAATGGATAGACCACACTTCCCTTACATGCCCACATGCATGCGAACAGAGCCAACACTAATGGCAATGGAATCCAGAACAGGTAACTCTGAGCCTTGTACGGAGCCTTAGATAGGATATACAAGTCACAATTTGCCAAGCCTGCCCCACCCCTCCAGCCTGCCGTTCTCTGTGTTTGTTCAGTTTGTTCCCTCACCAGACTCCGTACACAGCAGTGTTAATGAGGTCATTTGCTTATTGCCCTTTGGATGTTGAGCTCTGAGAGAAGCAATCAGTTTGGGGATCTTGCTCATGTTTCTAGGAAGAATGAGATGAAATTTCTAGAGTTCTAGAAAGAAATGAACTCTCCTGTTATGACTCGGTCCTTCCTAATAGTCACTTTTCTAACAGAGTCTGAGTCAGAAATAAGATCATAAGAAACTTCTCTTTTTAACGATGGCTACATTTTTTTTTTTTACTTAAAGTCAGGTGGTTGCTCCACCTCCCCACACTTTCAGGAACTTAAGGGTCCTGCTTATTGCATGGACCATGATCCTGGCAATACCAAGACACTGTTGGATCCTTGACATCTCTGAAAATGGCTAGTTTGATGTCTCAGGGACCCTTCAGTTTATAGGAGTCATTGCTAAGCCAGAAGCTGGCTCTTTATTCTGCAAGTCAAGATTCCCAACACAACTGTGATGTGACAGAATGCAGCTGCAGGCATTTGGGGAACCCCGTTTGTTCTCCAAATCCTTTCAAGTCATCTCTGAGCCTGACTCATGTCCAGTGCAATAAGCTGCCCCCCTCCAAATGCTAATTCTCTTCTTAGGTTGAGGCCTGGGAGTTCCAGGAATTGCCATTTATCACAGAGCCTAGGGGTTCCTTTAGGTCCTAGGGCAAAGCTTCCTGAACAGTTAGCTCCCTGGGGTCTGTTTTCAGATGAAAATTTTAAAAATCTAAATAACACTGTCATTTCTGCTCCATATGCCAAGCCCTTGGTGTGGATGCAGGTGTATGAATTCCATGGAGGTTACTCAAGGGCTTGGCGACAGTACCACACAGGCTGGAAGTTTGTTTTGAAAAGGCTCCTTCCCGCCAGGTGCCTTCCAGGCACCGCGCTGTCATTCCTGTGACATATTAAGAGGAAACGCTAACATTACACAGATGCATTAAGTCATGCAGCGGTTTCATGCGCGTCTCTGGGCCTTCGAAGCATTCCACCACAGAGGTGTCCAGCCACAGGAAGGAGTCGGCTGCATCCAGGCCAGCCAAGACTGTGTTCAGAACACACATTACAAAGGAGTGTGACGCCCCAGCCTGTGCCATTAGGCCGCATTAGCCAGCACCACCCATTGCTTCTGATTAATAATTGAATTCAATCCATACAGAGGACCTCAGGCCAGGCTGGAGGAGGCCTACTGCACATTAGAATGGAGCATCTCCAGGGGCTTTCGAAGCACTTTGTCCATTTAACAAGTCAATCTATAAACTACAGTCAACGAGTGCTCATTAGCAGCAGATGATCCACCCAGAATGTTCATCTGCTGCCCAGTCACCTTGCTTCCCCAGGATACCTTTCCTCTGGCCACACATAAGCCTAGGATCCCTTCATGGGGCACGCTTTCATGTACCAGTCTGGTCCCCTAACCCTCCCAGCTTACATAACAGTCTCAGGTCTCTTCAGGAATGACTTACAACAAGAGGCCTCCTTCCCCAAGGTCATATTCCTTCCCACAGCAGTTGCGTACAAACATAGGTTATGAGAAAACATGAAGGCTTGGCCATCACATGTCGCATGCCAAATAAAGAACACCCTCGTTCCTGTGTCTCCAAAAGGCTGCTGGCTGTGCTTCTATTTGGATGTTTGCAGGCCAGCTTCCTCTCTGCTCACCCCTACTTTCGTTTATCCTCCTCAAATATCATGCCAGGAGCACTGTCCAATAATACTTGTGCACATAATACATTTTTCCACATCCAGATCTGTGTCCCAGAACTCTGTCCACACATGAAACGCTATAGGATATCTTACCTGTCACTAAAGGGGCCAGCCCTAGGTGCTAATGAATAACCCTCATAGAAGTCTTTCCTGAATTGTTAAAGATGTCACCAAACACTGGCTACCCTTCTCTCTAACTTGGACACTAGGGAACTTCATAGGGTGTTATTATTGTTGTTGTTGTTGTTGTTGTTGTTGTTGTTGTTTTGGACAGATGAATGCAAATGTGATTTGTAAATTTAGGGCTTAGGGAAAACTAGATGGCCCAATCATACAAATCTGTGGATTTAACTGACACTAAATTGCACATTTACTATCCCACAAGTATTCATTCATTTTTATGACAAGTCTCCCATTCAGACAAATTTGAGGAGTGTTGTTCAGCCTTGCAAGAGCAAAGTGCTGTCCCCAGAACTTAATATAGCCTGGCATTAGTGATTCGGCCGTGTAGCATGGCCAGGACACATGTTCTTACTATTCCCTATGTTTATAAATCAGGAAGCAAATGTTTTCAACTAGGGAAAGGGTATACAATTGGCCCACAAACCCAAATTCCTGCACATGCAAGGCAATAACTTAAGCCTAAGTGTTCCATTTGGGAATATCCCTTCCTCAACAGCAAAAAACAAAGCATCCACTATTTGAATCTAATACAAGAAAACAAATGGTCTAGGTAGGAGCTGCGCCAGTGTTCAGAGAGGGTCACGGATCACTCCTCTAAGGATCTACTCAGGCCCGGACCTAGTGTCTACCACTACCCCCTTCCAGGCACATGAAGAACAAATGAATTGTCTATGCAAATAGGGCAGAATCTGAGCAACTCTTACCGTAGTCTCTGAGTTCTGTACCCAGGGCCCAAAGAATAATGTTCCCAACCTCAGTGGGTCATTTGTTTTTCTGTTTATTTTTCTTTACGAGGCAGATTCTCTCATTGCAATGTGAGAAATGTTGTCCTGATGCATTTATAAGTTTGGGGGTTTTTTGCCTCATCCAAAGGTCATGGTAACAAACCATTACTATCCTTGGAAGTAAGATCTTCATGAGGGCTGGTGTAGAGCTGTGCTATAGCAAAGATGATGCCTGTACCATAGGCTTAAGGGAAGCTAGACAAGTAGAGATCAGTGTGTGTGTGTGTGTGTGTGTGTGTGTGTGTGTGTGTGTGTGTGTACCAGGGTGGGTCACATGTGTTTAGATTTGTGCATGAACTGAAGCTGTGGATAGATGTATGTGCATCTAGCAGCATGAGTAAGCAATGGCAAGTGCCTGAACTCTAATTCCAGATGTATAGCTCCTGCCCCAGCACTAACTTGCTGTGGAAACTTGTTTGTCCAAGTTCAGCTCAGTGCCTCATTTTTATCTCCCTCTTTTATTAATGTGGTGGTAAAACAGCCATGAAGAGTCTCATGTGAAATTAGACAGTGTGTAGGCATTACATCAGGATGCGGTCAATCATAACCAAGAGAGAATGGGCGACAATCATCTCGCAGAATTAGGTATCAGCCTCTGAGTCTCATGAGAGCAGGAGTATTTGTGAAGGGATGTACCAAAATGGTCCTACAAATAATGGATAAATACCTTTGTTATGTGGGAGTGTTCAGTGTGTGGATGTTGAATAGGAATGTAATTGTCAATGAACTGTTTTGGTTAGAGTGAGAACTACCCTTAAAACAAGCCACGACAAGGATTCGTTCCCTAAAAGAGAACATAAAGGCAACCATTTATTGATAGTCTCACCTACTGTGTTTTCTGAACTGGAGAATTGATGTCAGCACAGAGAAGAGGAAATGTCAACTCAGCTGGAGAAGTTACGAATTAGTGTAACCGACTACGAAGTTCAAGGACCTGCCTCCAGGTTGCTGCCCTGTTTGAATCCCTGTCCTGACTTCCTTTAGTGATGAACTAAGATGTGGAAGTGTAAGCCAAATAAACCCTTTCCTCTCTATGTTGCTTTGGTCATGGTTTTTCATCATAGCAATAGAAACCCCAACTAAGGCACACAGGATTCAAACTCAGAACCTCTTATTTGTATTGCAAATGTCTTTACTCAGTGATCTATTTCCCATCCCAGGGCTTGTTTTTTGTTGTTGGTGGTGGTGGTTTTTGGATTTTGTTTTTTTTGTGTGTTTTTTTTTCAAATAAATTGATGTAATCTTTATCCTGTTGGATTTTGAGGGCAGCTATTCAAGTTTCACTAGAAATGTCCTTTAACAATAAGCTAATATCCTGTAATCATTCAGAAACAGAAGTGGGTGTCTCATCTCGACAGAGTTGACATACGCACAACTTTCTCTGGGATTAAGATCTGGTTTTGCTTGTTAATATGAAGGGGGAACATACTGTACAGTGACTCTGGGTCTCAGACTGATTCCCTGTGAAACTCATGTAAAACAACATTGTGTCCTCCCTGAAGCAAAGATGTAACATGTCATGGGATGCAGGGGTTGGGGAGAGCAGTCACTGCCTTAAAAACAGTAGAAGTAGCTTGCATTTCCAAGGTGTTAGCTCCCTATATTGATCAATAAATTTTTTTTATTATGAACCAGACTTGGTGCTAAGATCTAAACAATTATCTTAAACTTAAGCCTCTCCTCCTTGATCATCTCTAATTTCAATTTGCGGGGGAGGGGGAGATAATACATTTCTGCTGAAATTAGACTTTCCTGGACTGTTCCTGGAATGTGCTTGAATGAAGAGAATGGGCCATCTACCACAGCAAACACAGGCATACCACATAAAATCTATTTTTAAAGGCGTTAATAGGTAAAAGAATTCAATTTATCCCCTGAATGTTATTCTCCAAAAAGACATTTCATGAAGCGAAGACTCTCTCAACGCCTTGCTCAATGACATACAACAAAATGGCTTAGGAGAAGTTGCCAGGGGCTTCTCCGTGGTTTACATGCGGCCAATTTCAAGAGAGAAGGGCTAGACCACCATAGAGATGTTATAACGTACCAGTTTCATAAGCATCTCTGTAGTACGTGCTACTCAGGAAAAGACTATATTGACTCATAGATGCTCACGAGCGTTGTTTTATTTTTAGTGAGGACAGTTAAGAATAGGTTTTTTTCATATATTTATAAAATGTCTCTCAGACAAGCATATGAGAAAAATTTCCAAGCAACATCTTGCTTTATTTCTCAATACTCACAGGTGGAAGAGGGGGGAAAAAAAATCAAACCAGACAACATTTTGCAATCCTAACTGAGATCATTATCAGATGCCTTCTGGTACCTCAACATATTGCAAGGCTGAGTTTGCCCTTGATATTTAGGGTTTGAAGATGGAAAACAGAATTCTTTCCAAAGGCAAGGGAGGACAGAACTGGGAAGGGGGACTGAGCATCCTGGGACTGCTGACTGCCTAGTGTGATGTGCAAAATGTACCAAAGGTTCCTCTAGAAATATGTGCCCCCACCAGAGCATCAAACTCCACCATTACCCAGCCAAGCAAGGGACGGGAGCATCTCTTTCCCCTGGTGCCTTTCTCTTAAACAGTGCTCCCGCTACTCGGAGGAACTGACCACTCCTAACCTGCTCTGCAGTGCTGTCTTCTGCCACTGCAATGACATAGTACTATCTCAGATTCCTATACACACTGGAATGTAGAAAACACGCGGTCCTATTATCTCCCACTGACCCCACACAATGTTAGAGGAAATTATGTTTCTCTTTCAGAAATGAGAGCAATCAGAAGAAACCAAGGACTGAAGCAGAGCCCCTCTGATCTTTCCTCACATTTATTAGTTTTTTTCCAATAGTCAGTCCACACAATAAATGTTCTACCAGGCCAGTCACCAGGTCTCAACTCCACAATAAACCCAGGCCACTCATTTTAGTCTATAAACCAGGAGTACTCACAAAGCCCTGTCTAATCCACAAGGGGGTGGGAAAGCAGGACAATTAAAGAGAAGGTGATTTAGAAACTGTAAGGAGAACTACTCAGACCTGAAGTGTTGCTATTAGCACCTTATGTGCAAACACTATGCCTTTGACTTTAAGCAAAGGACTGCTAGTGAGTCTCGAGGTCTGTGCGCTGTGTGAGGAAGGAGGAAGAAAGGGAAGACCACACTTCATTACAAGTACATCCCAGGCCCTCACTGGACAAATGACCTCTGAAATACAACACTCTCTTCAGTAGTGTATCTCTGAGATCTAGAACAAAGCCAGTGTTGGGAAAGGACAGAACCAAATCCGTGTGAGATAAAAAGTACTGTTAAGAGATGGTCCAATTTAGAGACTGCGCTACCCAGGGATCCACCCATAGACAACCACCAAACCCAGACACTACTGCATATGCCAGCAAGATTTTGCTGACAGGACACTGATATAGCTATCTCTTGTGAGGTTATGCCAGTGGATTCTCACAGTCATCTACTGGATGGAACACAGGGCCCCTAAAGAAGGAGCTAGAGAAAGTACCCAAGGAGCTGAAGGGGTCTACAACCCTATAGGTGGAACAACAATATGAACTAACCAGTACCTCCCCCCCCCCCAGAACTGTGTCTCTAGTTGCATATGTAGCAGAGGATGGTCTAGTCGGCCATCAATGGGAGGAGAGGCCCTTAGTCTTGTGAAGATCATATGCCCCAGTACAGAGGAATGCCAGGGCTAGGAAGTGGGAGTGGGTGGGTTGGGGAGCAGGGTGGGGGGAGGGTATAGAGAATTTTGGGGATAGCATTTGAAATGTAAAAGAAGAAAATATCTAATAAAAAATGAAATGTAAAAAAATCCATTATTATTATATTAAACCAAGAGAGAGAGGAGAGAGAGAGAGAGAGAGAGAGAGAGAGAGAGAGAGAGAGAGAGAGAGAGAGAGAGACCAGAGGTTCTATCAAGGGGTGCAGGGATGACTCACTGATAGAATGCTTGCCTGGCATATTCTGGACTCCAACTCTGTTCCCCAGCACTGAGATGATGGAGGTGCAGGTGGTGGGGAGGGAGGTGGGATGCGAATAGAGATAGAGACAGATAGACAGACACTAGCCAGGATTCTGGGGAAAAAAAATCTCCCCAAATTTAAAGAGTTCAGATTTCAGAAAACAAAACAGCAAATACACCACTGCCATTGTTGGCCTATTTCAGTTTGTTTCCCTGAGTTACACCCCAGGCCCAAAGAACCAATTGTTATTTGGTTGGCTGGCTGGCTGGCTGGCTGGTTGGTTGGTTTTTGGAGAGGGGAATAATAAGTAATTCATTCTGGAGCTATTTAAGTGACCACAGAACCAGGAACATAGATTTAGGTTATCCCAAAATTACATGTTCCAACATGGGAGCATTTTCATGAATTTTTATAGTTTTATAGAACAAAGAAAGCCATAAATCATGGCAAGTGTAAAATACTCTGGTGGGTACATCAGAAAGGCAGGTACAGCAAAATGGAGGAGCTTCTCTATGGGCCCAAGATGCTCTCTGGTGACATTCTTAGCTTTGAGGTCGATGGAAGTTAGTAGTCTGTTGTTAAAGATTCCTTTTTAGAATACATGTATTCTTACATCCTTAATCAATATGATGCTAGGTCCCAAGTAACCACTGTACTCTCCTCCCCAAGCAAATGAGGTAGGGTGTTCTGAAAACCAGTACCCAGCAGGTTCCCAGTGGGGCTTGATGATGACCAGCGCAACCATGCTAAGTCCTGTTCTCCTAAGCCTTGCAGCCAGGCACTCTGCTGAGCCCGGCACTAGCCTTCCTCCACTCTCCAGCCTGGTCAACATCTAGAATCAAACTGACTGCAGAAAGCAGCTACCTGCCTGACCAATCACAATGGAGCTGTGACCCAATCCCATCCTCTTGTCTGCTCTCACTTCTCTCCCCTAAAAGTGGCATGACCAGCTTCTAAAACACTCCATGATCAAGCACAGCTTCCAGCTGCAGTGCTGCCTCTGGCTCTACCCATCTCTGTTTGCCTGTACTTCCATTCAAATGCTGAGCTCTGAGACACGTACTGGAGGTTGTACTTTTCCCGGCCCATGTGTCTCTGCTGCCTTTGGCATTCACTAGCTCTCTCCTTCCTCTAGTTTAGCCTGACCTACAATTTGACCATAACTGAAGATTCACAGACAGCTTCCTTCCTAGCCTCAGACACTCTTTCTGGTAGCAACCTCTGTATCAAAAGTGGGCTCCATCTCTAGATTACCCAGGCCACGGTGCAAGTGAACTCCATGATGGTACCCCATCACCAGGAGCACTAGGCTCTCGGAAGACCTCTGTGCTGAAGCATGGAGCCCTGTTTACTCTGACATAAAAGTGGAGTAGAATGTGATATTCTCCAGGAAAGGGAGAGGTCTAAAGTTTAGAAAATGCATCAAGTCATGTGTTGAAAGGGAAGAAAGAAATTTTAACCACACAAAGAACTATGTAAGAAACTGAATGTAAATAGCACCTATGAACTTATTTCTTTCTACATCAAAATCACTACTGACAGCACTGTATAACTCAGAAGTCATAACACTGTTCTGAGTAAAACACACACACACACACATACACACACACACACACACACACACACACACACACACACACCTTTTCCAAAATGCTTCTAGGGCAGGGCTGGAAAACTGTTCAAATTCAAAGCATGACTAATAGCTCTACTCCCTTCAGCTTTATTTCTTTGCCCCTTGCAGAGCCGAATTCTGCCACCATTTGCACAGGCCAAATCTCAAGGGTCTGGGATCCTGTCTAAAAACAACCTGTGAGTTGATCATCAAAATGCAAGCCCCAGGCCACCTCTTCAGATGCCAGCAACTGTCCACCGGCACCAAAGGAAATGAGGTCACTTCCTGACATCTACTTCGAGTCATCGCTGTGTGCTTTAACTAGACCCCCAAAGCAGAGGGTACAAGTAGAGTTTCCTCCCCCTTCCCCCCAAAAAAAAGACCAGTTAAACAAGGCACAAAGAAACAGTCCAGGGATTCCATGATAAGATCCTTAAAAATTATCTTTAATTGATGCCAAATATGAACAGATCATGAAGTGACAGAACCAAGTAAAATTGCATAGATGAAAACTATGCGCATCCTTAGGTTCTCCATTCGTAACTTTCAGTATCTTCAACCCAACATGGTAAACGGTTAGGGCAGGGCTAGTTGCAGGGGCGATGAAATGAGACATGTCCTTAACTCAAGGAGGAAGCGAGTGGCAAAGCCAAGAAAGAAAACAGAACTTCATCAGCTTCAATGGTTTGTCGTCCTGAGGGTGCACGTCAGATTAATACTTCTAGACTATAGTTTTTAGCCTCCGGAATAGTCTATCTTTAATCTTAGAGGTATGTCATAGAGACCATGTCACCCACTTATGGCTGACTCCTAAACAGTGCATTGAAGAAGGAGACTTCTGCAAGTTTTGAAGAGGAAAGAAAACTTATAACCTAGTATACTCTGCGTGTGCTTTCTCCTTCCGTTTTCTTTCCTTACCCATTTCTTCTTCTTCTTCTTCTTCGATTTAGGGGGGAGGACTTTCTGGATCTTTTGAAGTCTCATATCACAAATTCCCTGATAACCCCTAAATGAAAATCCCTGTGACTAGTGTCAACCTTCCCAAAGCTGTACGAATGACAGCAGAGCCTAATGCTTTCCCTACACATTGGCACTCCGTGAGTCAATGAGCAAAGAGGCTGCCACTTGACCCTGAAGCTTTTAACATTGTGTGTATGCCCTGAATGAGTTTGCACAGTGGCCCAAGGTAATGGAATAGTTTTGGTTAACAATTCAGTTCCTGCTTGCTTCTTTACAAAAGCGACAAGTAATGTACAATTCTTGAAGGGTTACCTGAGTCATTCTAGACATGTCTGCATATACCCTGAAGTCCCATGCTATAAATGATAAGTCCTGCTGTGCCCTGCTGTAAGCGAGAGTCCACCCCCTGAGAGAACACTTCAACCAAGCCTGGGTCTGCTCCTCAAACTCTAGCTTGTTTGTCTTCTCCATGTGAATATAAATATCAAAAGGCATCACTCTTGGGAAAGGGCTGGAAGATAACGTGGTTGTTTGGCAGTTTATACTCTTTCTAACAATTTTATACTATGGATGGTTACCACCCACCAATTCTCACTGCTCCCAGGAATAAGTCATCCCTGGAAGAAAATAGGGAACTGCCTTCTGCTAACGTTCATTTCCTACTTTTTGTTCAATCTAATCTACCAAACAAGGAATTAAAATTTAAAGTTGCTTAAAAAAATTAGCATGTGCTTTGAGGCCTCTTATATGAAGCATGAGGTTGAAAACTATTTCTTTTTTACTGATTCCTTTAGACTCTAATTTGAAAACGTCGTAACTGCTACACCCAATGTGAAGAAAGTCATTTGTGGGTTGTACCTCATTTCTACTTAGGAAAGTGTATTTCTCAGCCACCACTCTTGTCCTGGTCTAGTCTCAAGAAGATCAAAGCTGTGGCAACCTCGGTTCCACCTCAATGGAATCTAAACCCACCACATGGTTTCGTGTTAGAGAAAATGACTGTCCGTTGACTACAGTGTGGGAGAAATTGTTGGACCTGATGCTCTGGAGTAACCCACAAACACACTCCCAGTGAACAGAGGTCATTGAGCTTCAAAATTTAGTTCTCAAGGGGGGAGTGAGGTAGGGGATGTGTACAGATGGAGAAAGGAGAGAGAAAGCCCAAACCAAAACAAACCCTTTCCTGGCCATAGTCTATCTTCTAGAAATCTGAGGACAGAGAAAATTAATATCTTTGGTCTCTCTGATTCAGATCACTTGAAGTGAGTTAAGCACTTCAGAGATTCTGGGATGGCTAATAGCCACAGGATGGCCTGACCCTTCCAAGGGCACCCTATGGAACTAGGGCCCTACATGTTGGAAGAGATGGGTTATGGCTATCAGTGTATCGTAAGTCTTCTCCTTCCAGAGAAAACGGGTCTAAGCATTGGGGCATGAGCTATCAAGGCTCAATACCTAAGAAGGGGGCGAAAGGGCAAACACCTGGGGAAGGGAGTGTGAAGTGGACCAGATGAGAGTCATTCCTTAGTAGGCAGTTTAGTTAAGTGCACCGTCAGGTCTACAAAGACATTTCAGCACATTACAGTGCAGGGGTAAGAGCTTAGTCAAAGGTCGCATGCCTATGCTACACAAATAATCCCCGTGCTCCCTGCCATTACGCTCGCTGCAGTGAGCTACAGATGGATAACCAGTATCCTAACCCCCATCCACTCCAGATTCATAACAGCAGCACATCCCACAGCCCCAGGCAGACCGCTTCACCACACGCAGCACTCTGTCTTGTAACATACACCCAAGTGTCAACCTGTCCAGGGCACTGCTACCAGAGGCAGGTCACATGTCCAAGGGCTGGCTGACCAGTCTCAGGCTCAGTATCTCATCCTCTAACCCATCCGTCCCATAGTACTGAGTGGATTATTGCTGTTGACAGAGTTCTGTTGTGTCCTAGATCTCAGAGTCAAAATAAAAGTTCAAGATATCCCTGGAGAGTGGGGGAGGAGTTGGCATTTTTCTCCCAACTGGACACTTGCAACCATGTGGAAGGAAAGATCAGAGTGACGATCTAAGGTTCAAAGACTGAGCAACACACAGCAGGGTATAGTACCCTATAGCCAGAGGCTAGGCAGTTCTTGGTACCTCATCTTCTAGGATATGTGGTGGAACACCCTGAAGACTCACAAAACTTGCACAGGGAAAGAAAATGTCCATCTCCTTTCAAATGAGCTAGATAGCCTGGATGTCCTCATAGTTTCTTGGTTTATGGCCTCACTTCTAGTCTGAAGATTGGGTGGGGAAAAGGTATAGAAGTACCAGGGAAGATTCCAGAAGAAGCCAGGCAAGAATGTAAGGCAAACAGTCGTAGGCAGCCACATGCTAAAAGCAGAATGAAGATTCCCCACTCCAGCGTCCTTAAAAAGGCAATGAACCGCCTCTCTGTTAGTGGGTAGCTGCTGGACTCCAGAGCCTGTGTGATATGATGATCTTTCAGCTGGACATGGGGTCCCCACCATTCTCTGGATTCAGTGGCTGGGGCAGCAGCAGTCAGATGTACAGCCAGTGAAGTGACTTCTCGGTGGGACAATCAGAGGAGCATCATAGGAAAGGTATATAGGAGGTTGGCCAAGATGGCTGGTGTATGGCAAGTCACTGTGAGATAAGTGTTCCCGTGATTCACAACAATATCCCCAAAGATCAGACTATCAGAGGTCTTCAGCGTGCTATAGCTGACAGGGAGAGATGGGGGAGAAGGAGCCACTGAACCTGAGGAAGCTTTGTATGTCCAGAGTGGCCTTTCACATTCCCAAAAACATTTCTCTTGGCTACTGATCAAGAAGAAACAAAACAGAACAGAACAGAACAGAATAGAACTGGGTTATAGTTCATGTCCAGTTCAAAGATGGGTCTCAGTTCATATCCAGAGTCAGGCTGCCAAAGAGACCAACCAAGCCCGGTAGAGGGCCAAGAGAGACAGCACCTGCTTTCTCTCTTTCTTCTTTGGGGGCTCTGAGGGTGGAGAGGTCTTCTCACAGTGGTGAAGTGAGACGGTGAGGATGGAAAAACAAAGAAAACGAAAAGCAAAAGGTCTGTGCCCCAACCCTTCCCCCCTTCTGTTAAATAACTTCCCAGCTGAGTTACGGAGGCACTTTCTGCAGTTCGCTGTGGGTACAGATAAAGGCACTAAGCAAGTATTAAATCAATTGGCTGAGTTTCTTCAGGGAGCCTCAGGGGGAGGGCTGAAGTCTCTATAGACTTCAAATCATGACTGCAAAAAATAAATTGGCTCTGCTCTGGATGCATGAAGAGGTCAGCATTATCACTTACATCCTAAGAATGCACCAAGAAACCATGCAATATTGCACCTTTTTTGTTTGTTTGTTTGTTTGTTTGTTTTGCTTGTATTTATGTTCAGCTAGAAAGAATGCTTGTCTTAGGTCTATTAAATACCTTGATGACTTATTTAGTTTTCCACAATTTTCCCTTAAAGGATGGGCATATTAGTCCTCTCTCTGTCTAAACCTGCACAGAAGCTTGCCATTTCCCTGAGCAAAGACAGGAAAATTGACGGGAGTGTCCCCCACCCCACCCCCACCCCAAGTGTTTCTTTGGGCCTTTCGTCCCACAGACTTGTAATTTTTAGTATTTTCTAATTTTTATCACTGAAATCATGCATTAATTAATTCAAGGTATATCTTAATCAAATAGGCCATAATGCTGACTAAGAGAACATGCTTTGAGCTCCGAAAAGGGATTATCCCCATCTAATGTATGTACTTAAATACAGTACTTTAGTTGCTAAGAAAAGAGTTAATAAATGAAGGAGTGCACTTTTGGTGAATGCAAATGAAAAGGGCCTATATTTAGAAGAGTCAATTTCAACGTAAGCTTATTCCCTATTGTCTGGGTTAACTTTCTCAGCATGCGATTATAAAATAAATGTTATCAGATTCAAACATGCTTACCATTTAACTCTTGTGCTCTTGCAATACGGAGGATAAAGTTTTACATCCACTTCTGAAGGTCAGAGGTCAGGGGTCAGGATTGGTTAAAAAAAACAAACCAAACTATATTTGGATCATCTGCAGTTGAGAGAACTTAGCAGCCCTACAGATGAATCAACTCATTTAATCAAGGTACCCTTTTCTTGGAGAATAGACTGGATTTAGGAGAATGGGGCAGATAGAGAATCCCAAAAGATTGGGACCAGTAACCGATTTGCAAGGTGCTTTCTGAACCATTCTCAATTAGTCCGGATTTTGTTAGCCTTGTAAGCAATTCAGTTGATCAAAATAAAAGCATTTCCCCCACTGACCACTGAAGCTGTTACAAAGTGTTCCACAGAGCACACTATCTGAAATGTGCTGTGCGGTTTGCAAAAATTTAGAGTGGAGTTCCATGCAGATTTGAAATTTTATATTCCTAAGTGGTCATCTGATTTTTAGATTTAAAAAAAAAAAAAAACTTAAGCCAAAAGATTGGAAATACTTCAGTACAAGGAAAGCGTGAGTCTTATTTCACACAGACTACTTAATGGACAGCATTTATAAGAAAATCCTCTTTTCTTTTTAATAAAAATGAAAATAGTTGGTTGTTGGGTCGTTTTGTGTTTTTGGTTTTTTTTTTTTTTTTGCTTGTTTGTTTTTTTAATGGATCTTGAAAGCTTCAGGTTCACCACTCCCCAAATTCACAATGCAACAATGCATTGCCAGTAAAATAAAGCATTCATAGACTACTGCTTAGTAAAGTATCTACAAAGTGGGGCAGGAGTCACCAAGGGGTTTGTTTGGGGCTTTTGTTTGCTTGCCTGTTGCTTTTTAAACATCGGTCAGGAGCTTGCTCTTATTAATGCAGTTTTGATCAGCTGTGGTGCAGTTACCAGTTCTGATATTGGCCTGTCTGTAATGGGCTATGCTATTGTTCATATCCTCTTCGATCTCCATGTACTCAGACTTGCTGATAGTAGAGGAGCTGCGGCGGCTGAGGTCACTGTCAGAGGCTAAGTTAGGAGAACTAACGTGGAGCAACTGAGCCTGCTCTTCCCCCTCAGTTTCTCGGTGGTAGAAATAGTTGAAATTGGACACAATGACAGGTACGGGCAGGGCAATTGTCAGCACACCAGCGATGGCACACAAGGAGCCCACGATCTTGCCTCCAATTGTCACAGGGTACATGTCACCGTATCCCACAGTGGTCATGGACACCACCGCCCACCAGAAAGCATCGGGGATACTGGAGAAGTGCGACTCAGCTTCTTCCGCCTCCGCAAAGTACACTGCGCTAGAAAACAGTATGACCCCAATGAAGAGGAAAAAGATGAGCAGCCCTAACTCCCTCATACTAGCTTTGAGGGTCTGGCCCAGGATCTGAAGGCCCTTGGAGTGACGGGAGAGTTTGAAGATTCTGAACACCCTTACCAAGCGGATGACCCTGAGGATGGCCAGGGAAGTGGCCTGCTCGCCCTTCTGATTTCCCTCCTGCTCAGCTATCTCCGTGCCCAGGGTAATGAAATAAGGGATGATGGCCACAATGTCGATGAAGTTCATGATGTTCTTAAAGAAGTCTGTCTTGCTGGGGCAGGCAAAGAAGCGCACCACCAGCTCAAAAGAGAACCAGATGATACACAAGGTTTCCACAATGAAGAAAGGGTCTGTGAAGATGTTGGAAGTGTAGACGACTGTGGTGTTGTCGATGCGGTGGATGGTGCCCGTGAAGTCCTTGTCATCCTTCAGCTCAGGGAGAGTCTCCAAGCAAAAGATGACTATGGAGATGAGGATGACCATGACTGACACGATGGCGATAACCCGGGCAGGTCCTGAGCTCTCTGGATACTCAAAGAGCAGCCACACCTGGCGCTGGTACTCCTTCTCGGGTAGGGGGCGCTCCTCTTCCTTGATGAAGCCCTCATCTTCCCGGAACTTCTCCATGGCTTCCTCGCCCAACTCGTAAAATTTAATCTCCTCGGAGAACATGTCCAGGGGCACATTGACCGGCCTGCGCAGGCGGCCCCCAGACTGGTAGTAATAAAGGATGGCATCGAAGCTGGGCCGGTTGCGGTCAAAGAAGTACTCGTTCCTCAGGGGGTCAAAGTAGCGCATGCGTTTCTTCGGGTTGCCCAGCAGCGTGTTGGGGAACTGTGCCAGAGTCTTGAGCTGCGTTTCGAAGCGCAGCCCGGAGATGTTGATTACTACGCGCTCGCAGCATTCGTGGTCGTCGTGGTCCGCCTGCCTCGGGTAGCTGCCATCCTGGGGGTGACCTGGAGCGGTCGAAGCCTCGTCCGCATTCTCCCCCGACATCACCGTCATGATGGAAGCAGGGTGCAGGGGTAGGAGGCCAGGAGAGAGCCCGGGGTGTGAAGGAGCAAGGGAGTAGGGGTGGGGGGGACCC
Source organism: Mus pahari (assembly GCF_900095145.1). NCBI lineage: Eukaryota > Metazoa > Chordata > Mammalia > Rodentia > Muridae > Mus > Mus pahari. The sequence continues at coordinate 141,734,440 of NC_034591.1, forward strand.
AAGTGGCCCCCCCACCGGAGAGTGAGTCTCCCCCACGCTCACAGGGAGGGGCTTCAGAGCCAGAAGGTTCCGAGGTCTGCAACTTTGCTAGTTATCGCCTCCCCTCTTCCACTCTGCCCTTTATGCAATTTGGAAACCCCTCTTGCCTGAGGGCCCCCAGTGAAGCTTTTTTTCTACTCTTGTGGGGGGGTGGTTGGGGGGGTCTCTGTTTTTCTGTTGGTGAATGGGTTTTTCTTCCTGCTCTGATTACCTTAACACACACCTGCCATCGCTTCGGGGCTCGCCCAGGCTCCCCTCCCCTCCTGCAGCCCTCCTAGGACAAGGGGCAGTGCCAACTCAGCAGATCCCCAGGCCTGTCACCCACTTTGCTGCTCCTTGGCTCTCCCCCCTCCTACCCCTCTTCGCCTGCCGCCTTCTAAGCTCCCACCGGGGCGATCGATGGACGCTGCAGAGAAATAAAAAGTGATACGAGGGTAGAAAATCAGAAGCATTCTGATGGGACGAGCCTATAGACACCGAAGAGCACAGACTACTAGCTTTTGTAGAACACACCGGACTTTTACTGGGGTTAACACATACTCACAGACAGACACACAACAGACACCCAGAAATCCAAGTTTGGAAATCTTCCATCCCACTTTTCCCAACGCCCAACAGCCGATCTGTTTACAACTTCGTAAAACTGGAGATCGGAAAAGCGCTTAGAGATACTGAAGGAGCTGCGGGTCCGGGACAGCAACCCCGCACCCTCAGCCTCCCCCACCCTGTCACCCCCAACCTCAGATTCTGCAGCCCCGAACTGGAGAGCTTCCTACCTGGCGGGCCGGCTTGGCGCAGAGACTGTGCTGAGTCGGCGGCGGAGAGTCTGAATGCGGCAGGTCGCCTTTGCAGCAGCCGGAACGAGCAGTCGCCACCACCGCAGCAGCGTGCGAGAGGCTCCGGGCCCCTCGCGTTTCGCGTCCTTTACCTCTCAGGAGTCCGATGGTTTTATGGAGCAGCTACGGAGGAAACGTCCATACCCTAACCCCATCCTCACACGGTGCAAGCAACCTGGAGACGCTGTCCTCTCTCTGGGGCAGGGAGTCCGGGAGGATGCGGGGTGGAAAAACAAAAAGGCCACCTTCTCCGGAGTCACCCAAGCAAATGGCGATAAGCTGCACTCTCGCCCCCTCCGAACACTACGGGAGCCCTTGATTAGATCCCGAGGGAGGCGGGCGGCTCAAAGCCTGGCTCTACATGGCTCTCCGGTAACCTGCGCTACCACAGCACGGACCTCTCTCTCCGCGGCGCGCCGCGAGCCTTCAGCAGCTCCGAGTGGGGCAGGGAGCGTGTGGCCGTAGGTCCGCTCGGTCCATTTCTGGGCGCTGCAAGATCAGCAGAAACCTGAGAAAGCGCCTGGAATGCGGAGCTGCGATTGGCCCACCCGGGCGTGGGTTGGGGAGGGCGGGGGAGGGCAGGAGCGAGGAGGTAGATGGAAAATATGAGGGGGTGGTTTGGCAGAGGGGGGTTGTCATTCAGTTCCCATCCTTGCCTGCACAGCTTTTCTTCCGCCCCCCCCCCCTCCTCCTCGAAAAGCCCACCACCAACTCCTCTTTCCCGGAGGCCCGCAGCCCCGCCCACGCACGGCCCTCCGCTGCGAGCGACCTTCCCCGGGAATTTCACATTGGAGATGGTCAGGTCCGACGCAATGCAGGCGGTGGTGTCCCTGGCAGAACTCCTTGGACCAGTCTGCTTTAGATGCAGTCACACAGGCGATCTTCCTCCTGCATCTCGCTCCTCCGCGCCACCCCGCCTCCCCCCACCCCAGAGGCCTCTCTGCCCAGCCCACCCTAGCCCCCCAACCCCCACGCCAGTCGCACTCCAAGGGGTGCAGTTTGGTAAGAGCGCTGCAGTTGAGGATCTCCGGTATTCATCCTCACAGTGTTACTGGGAGAAGGTGGTGCCAAGTGTCTGTTTCTCTTGAACCTGGCAGGGGGAGCTGAAGTTTTCTTACAGTCAGAATATTCTGAAATGCAGAGAATGTGACGGGGGGGGGTGGGGAGGCGGCGGGGTCGGACAAGCAAAGGCGTCGTGGGTTTGTGGGTTGTCTGCCAACTTGGTGCTAATTGGGACAAACGTGAGAAGCACGTCGCCCAAATCGCTTCCTACCCTCAGTCTTGCCTTCCGAACCTCCCCACTCACCCACCCACCCAGTGGCCCTCTGCCGCTCAGGACCACTTTCTAGGCTCTGGACATATTCGCGCAAGGGTCGCAACAGTGGCAGTCTGAGCAAGGGATATGCACCGTGTCCCCAGGGCCGCTGCACCTGGATGCAGGCTGCACCGGAGGAGGCAGCCAGCAGCCCCAGTCCTTCGCTCGCTGCGGAGCCTCTGAGGAGCCCCTAAGAATCCAGAGTCATCGCTGATTGGTTCCTGGCACGGCCTTGGCACCGCCCCTTCGCACCACCGCGGCTCGCGGCGCCCGCCGCCCACACCACCCACCTCTTTAATCAAAGTCAATGATCACATCCTCCTGGCTCTATTGTGGCTAGAAAGGCAGGGGCCTCTAGAAGAATCCCGGGGATACAGCTAGTTAAATTCCTCCTCCAGATTCAGACCCCAGCATTCCTTTCAGGAAAAAATAAAATAAAATAAGTGATTGTTCTCTCCTCTCCTCCAGATTCCTAACCCTGCGTTTTCTTCCACGAACAGCGAGTTCTATTGCACAGTACTTCTTCCCACCTTAAACTCCACCCAGTGCACACTGGTCCCTCATCCCAGAAACTCCTTACCCCCCGCCCCCGCTCCTCTTCTGCACTGATGCTCCATTGGTGGAAAAATAATAATAAATGCGAAGCTCTGCCAGGAAATCTCAGGCATGATGGCTCGGTAGTCGCTGCTGCTAAAAAATCTCACAGTGAGCTGACTGCATCTACATTTCCTAGCCATGCCCCAGGGCTTCCCTTTATCTTCCCTGCTCAGTTTCACTGCGCCCGCCCCATCTTCCATTTCCTCCTTCCTGCTCCTGAATTCTTGTTTCCTGTGCACGTCCTTGTCCTGATTCATCCCTTATTATAAGATTGCCTAAGAAAAGTGTTTCAGATTACATGGCTTCCCAATTCACAAATTCAGAGTTGTAAGTAACAGGATTACTGGGTCCTCCCAAGTGGCTAATGTGATTAAAGGGGGACTTTGAACCTCCGAGGAACTGGACAAAAGATTGTTGAGATGAGAATTCAGCGTTTTTCACATGAGTCCTCAGTTGCAAGGGGTCAGAAGGCACTTAAGCATTCAACAAAAGTTTGTTCTGCCTTAGCTTTGGACCAGCCTTGTCCTAGTGCTAGGTGACCAGTGACACACAGCTCCAGATCTTAGGGAGCTTACGTTCGGTGGGAGGCACAGAGTAAAGAAATAAACCCAGAATGTGTGTCCAGTACTAGAATGGGCTTACAGACAGGAAGGACCTCTCTGCAGAGGGATCATGGGAATCAGCAGCCCGAAACACAGACCAATGGATAAAAGACAGATTGTTTATGAACGAACATGACAGGTCTTAATGCAAGAAAGACCTTAGGAAACAAAAGGCCATCGTGAACAGGGAGAAATAACAAGGAAGGTCATGGCAGGTGGACCATGGGACCTCTTAGGCTGGGAGGAAGAGGGCAATGTGTCAGAAGGTACAGAAGGGCATGTGTCAACATAGCATGGTTGTCTTTAATGGGGAGAGTGTTGTTTGCTTGTTCGATTTCCTTGTTGTCTGAAATGGTTTTACACTAAAACCCAGGCTGGCCCTAAAAACACAGTAACTCTCCTGCTTCAACCTCCCTAGGACTAGGGTTACAGGCAGGAAGCATCCTGCTGTGTTTTGTTTTGATTTTAACTTTTGAAATTATTTTATTTTTTATCTGTGTGTCTGTTTCATGCATGGGGACCACAAACATAAGCTGTGGTGCATGTGTGGAGGTCAGAGGACAATTTATAATTGGATCCCCGAATCAGGTCTGGTGGCAAGCACCTTTGACCACAGAGCTGTCACACCAACCCTGCTTTGGGGTTTTAAAAGATTTACCACAACCATTGGAAAGCAGGGGGCTGATAGGGCCCCTCATCATAAGCATAACTCAGTTGGATGGGAGAGCATGCTCAGAAAATCTTGAACTTGGCTTTTTTCAGAGGGAATGGGGATGGGATATAAGGAGAGAAGGGTTTCAATAATGTTCCCTGGGCTTCGTGCCTCCATGATTGGACAGGTGCTAACACCATGTGCTAGAGTAGAATCTGAGACAATGTCTCTCCCTTCTGAATGTGAAGCCCCTGCTATTACCTGGTCACGTTTTCCTTACCTTCCAGTCTACACTGGAGAGGCTACAGGAAGAGCCAGCTCTGCACGCAGCCCCATTTTACTTCCTGTGGTTGCTACACAGCAATGAGTGGAGCCGGTTTCTCATAAACTTCAAAAAGGCTCCGGAGAGCCAGACAGTTCACCTGGAAATAAAATATTATCTCAATGAAGCAGTGGGAGCATAAGAGATGCAAGCTGGGACGCAGCTGTAGTGAACTGCTCTGCCTTTCGCCTTCTGAGGGCCAACCAGCCACGTGGCCTTGGGACAGGCTGTGTCTGTGTTCATGAAGCTGTGGCCAACTTCGTAATTTGTGTCTTTGTTCCTGATCCCTACTCGCATATTCTAAGGACCTGTGGCAACAGCATCTACTAAATCTTCAGCACTTTGACCCTGTCCCTGGTAATGTTTCATGGGGACCTCCACTAAGGCAAGGAAATCAAAGCTTGTTTAGAGCATGTTAAGTTTGAAATGACAGTGAAATATGTATGTTGAGCATACTTGAGTCAGAATGGTGGGGTTAGGTACAATGGGAGAGAGGCGGGACTAGGTACAGTGAGTTAGTTTCTCATCGACAAGGATGGCATTTGGGCTGGAAGCTTTTCTGTTGTGGAAGACTGTCTGATGGGTTTTATAGTGATCAACATTCCTCTCCTGCAAGATACCAGTAGCAACCTACCCCCAGTTGTCACAACCCAAGTGGTCTCCAACCATTATTAAGGTCACCTTCAGTTGGGAACCACAGAAGTAGATAATCCTCAGAGACAGTTTTTGAGCCTGAGCATGGAAAGACAAGAAATGCACTTGCGTCTTGTACTCCAGGATACTCTAATACCAGGAGGCCAGGGAAGGAAGGAAGGAAGGAAGGAAGGAAGGAAGGAAGGAAGGAAGG
>NC_034591.1:141739660-141755141 GCF_900095145.1 Mus pahari
AAGGAAGGAAGGAAGGAAGGAAGGAAGGAAGGAAGGAAGGAAGGAAGGAAGGAAGACAGGAAGACAGGAAGGAAGAGAAAGAAGGAAAGAAACAAACAAAGAAACAAAGAAAGAGCCAGCACATAGTCAGAGAGGCAGCATAAGCAAGGAGAACATGGGTCTTCCGAAGTTGGATGAAATCTGTGTTCCAAAAGGAACGAGATCAAACAAGAGCTGTGAGCCATTGGTAGATTAAGTAGAATGTGGAACTGGGAATGAACTGCCAGCTTTAGATCTGTACTGTCAAAGGGAAATAGAGGGACAACAGCAGTGGATAAAAAGAAGTTTTAGATGTCAAGAGAAACAGAGGGGTAGGGTAGTAGGCTGAAGAAAAGTGGAGGGAACAAGACTTTATGAAAAGATGAGCGCGGTTTCAATACATTTGTATGCTAATGAGCATGATTCCGTAGAAAAGGAAGGATTGTTGATGCAGAAGAGAAAAATCAGAGCGTGTAATTGAGACAGGAAAGGGGGATGGGATCTAAGGAGAAAACGACAGATGAGCTTTGAGAGAGGTCAGTCTCGCTCCACACAAAGAGAGGAGGGGGCACATGGAGGAATGGTGGGAGGCCTCACGTCCACCATCAGGAGAAATCTACTCAGGAAGCAAGTATGAACTACCAGGAGAATAAAAGAGACTATGTACGGGGTGAGGAGAGCAGCCAGGGGCTCCCTGGGCTGAGTCCTGGTGCAGTGAAGCAACCAGGCCATGCTTGTTTGACAGAAACTTAGATGTGACTTGACATAGAATTAGTCCTGATGATCTTTTATGGGGAAAACAAAAATGTGTAACTAGTTCTAAATATAGCTTCCTTCTTGGGGTTGTTTTCTTAAATGTCACAGCATGGCAGCGAAGAAGTTGTCTCACCAGGAAGGGGTGTCTGTGAGGACTCACTCCCACCCTGCTGAGGGCAGTGTGACCAGCAAAGGAAGGAATCACTAAGACTCTTGGAGCTTCGTCTATCTGCACAGCTTCTGGGAAGTAGCTCTAGACCAGTGCTTCTCGACCTTCCTAATGCTGTGACCCTTTCATACACTTCCTCATGGTGTGGTGACCCTCCAACCGTAAAGTTGTTTCTGTTTCTACTTCATAACTGTAACTTTGCTACTTTTATGGGTCCCTTCTGCTGGCGTTTGCGATTGCATCGTTGAAGGCCCTCAAGTCTTATAGGCCATGGAGGAAAGCTACCTGTGGGGGAAAGGTTTTGTTGTCCTTAAAGATCAGTCTGTAATTAAGGGAGGCCAAGGCAAGAACTCAAGGCAGGAGCTTGAAGCAGAAACCACAGAGGATTGGTGCTTATTGGCATGTCACCTCTGGCATGCTCAGATACTGTTCTTACTCAGGCCTACCTACCCAGAGATGGCACCACCCTCAGTGGGCTGGAGCTCTTCACATAAATCAGCCATCAGGAAGGGCCCCCCACACACACACACATACACACAGGCCAATCTGATGGAGGAAACCCCTCAGCAGTGGACGTTCCCTCTTTCCAAGCATATCAAGCTGATAACCAACACTAGCCACCATGGTCATCTAAACATGTGACAGACCCCTTTCCCTTGTTTATCAATAAGGAAATGACATTTTGCGGGTGTAAAATGCAGTGCCTGTACCACAGGCTGTTGTGAGAAGTCAGATGGTACCAAGTTCATACTCACCCAAGCACCATCATCCAAGACAGGAAGTCCAATAGAGTCAGGAAAACCAGTATGTTAAATGAGTCTTTAGAACCGGGCGTGGTGGCACACGCCTTTAATCCCAGCACTTGGGAGGCAGAGGCAGGCGGATTTCTGAGTTCAAGGCCAGCCTGGTCTACAAAGTGAGTTCCAGGACAGCCAGGGCTATACAGAGAAACCCTGTCTCAGAAAAAAATAAATAAATAAAAAGAGCCTTTAGTTTCCACCCACTGGGAGGAACAAAACACATCCTAGCCATTCAGGAACCAGAAGGAAGATCAAATGCTTTCCTTCTTATTGAGAGTTGTTACAGGTAGCTTTAACATTCAGCCACATCATCATACGAGGTACAAGACTGTTTCGACATATGCTAAAATATGTGTATTTGTTATTTATAAACATGTGCTATATGTGTATATTTAGCTGTATATTTATTGTAAGATATATAACTTAGATGTAGATACAGATATGATGGCGGTGCTGCACAACTGTGATCTTTTAGAAGTAAATTAAATGAAATCTATGATGAGTCTGTGCTTCTTGGCTAGAGGCACTTTCCTGAAACCTTACAGAGAGAAAGAACGCAAGCAAAGCCTGATGATCTCACTGAGTCTGGGACTGGACTCTGCAGAGGCAAAGACAACCAAAAATCCTGAGGGAAAGCATAAGAGAAGAAGGAGAAGAAGCTACAAACACCTGCAGGGGTCCGCGATAACAATGCAGGAGTGAGGGAAGGTCTCTGGGGGGCAGAGTTCCTTCGGCTTCTATGACAAGCCAGTGCGGTTGGTCTTCTGTTAAGGGACTGCAGGAGCGTCTGTACTGTTAGAAAAGCTGTTTAACAAGATTCAAACATGGCATTCATGATAGGACAAAGCCCAGGAAGCCTTCCCAGGGTGAGAAAGAACTTCCTCAACCTGATTAATGACATCTATAAAAACACCCCAGAGCTAATGCCACACTTGAAAGGGCTGAACGCTCTCTCTCTCTCTCTCTCTCTCTCTCTCAGGAACAAGGCGTGAACGCGGTCCCACTGCTTACTTAACAGTGCATTAGAGGTCCTCGCTCGCTCGTGCAACAGAAAGAAATAAGCATACGGACTGGAAAGGAAGAAGAAAAGCTGCCTTTGTTTGTAGATAGAATGATTGCGGGTGTAGGAAAGCCTATGGAATCAGCCTTTAAAACCCTACTCCAAATATTAAATGAATTTAGTAAGCCTACAATTTCAGGGTAAAAAATGTAAAAAAATCAATCTATCTCTATCCTTTATAATAAAATAAAACCACATAGAATAGTCAGATGCACGTAACAGTTTGTGCTGCATGTAAGACCTGTGCATGGAAGAGTATGAAGCATCCTTGAAATAAAATGGAGGAAGGTCTAAGTCAATGCAAAGGCACAGCACGGTCATGATCAAGGCTGGAAGGCTCTGCCCTGTTAGACTGTAAGTTCTTCCCAAACTGATCAGAACGCTCAGCACAATGTCAGCTTGATTCTAAATTCAAACTGGTTTTAGGACTTGTAGGAAAGCACAGAGCACCAAAAATAGCTTTAAAAGTCCTGAAAAGAGTTGGGTTTCAAGGTTTACATTCCCTTGTGGTGAGCCAGCATTGGTGTAGGGAAAGACGCACAGCTCCATTGAAGAAATCAACCCATCCCCCTGTACTCAGTAGACCTGCAACAAAGGCACCAAGCTAACTCAAAGGGGAGAATACAGTTCTCCCCACATATGGACCCGAGACAATTGTCCCAACAGTTAAGAGCTTTTGCAGCTCTTGCAAAGGACCTGGTTCAATTCCTATGTGGTGGTTCACAACCACCTGCGACTCCCATTCCAGAGAATCCAATACCCTATTCTGGATTCCTCAAGCAGCAGGCATGTATGTGACATACACGCATACATGCAAACAAAACACTCATATACATAAAATAAAAATAAATAAATCTTAAGAAAAAAAGTGGTCAAAAAGATATATTGAGTTTTGTTGCCCTGACAGAAACACCTTAGGAATTTTAGTAACTTTTGAGAGTTTAACCCATGAAGACTTTTTACCTAACTTCACTTGGCTGCTCTATTGCCTTGGCAATGGTACATACTCTGTCCTTGTTCCTGATCTTAGAGGAGAACACTCAGCCTTTCTACTATGGGTGGATTTTCTGTTTTCTGTTACTGACAGGCTGAAGGAGTTCTTCCTTTTCTAGAAAGGTTTCCTTTGTTTTGACCCCCACCATGAATGTCTATCGACTTTTGTTGACTAGCTCTCCAAGTCTATAGAGAACCTACTGTGAGTCTCTCAGCAGGGTAAATGGAATTGGCATAAAGAACCTGCTATGAGGTGTCACTAGAAGGTACCATGTGCATGTACAAGACTGGAGGGTGCTCTGCCTTTCTGGGACCCCTGGGGCCAAGTCAGAGCAAGAGGTCTGGCATTTTGGAGTCAACTAAAAATTTTCTTTTTAGTATTTCCAGTGCCTTGATCTTTATGTGACACACCAGAGACCAAGCCAGAAGCTCTGAACTGAAGGTCAATGTCCAACTGTGGGAACAAGCGAAGAGATAATCACCATACGAAGTGCTATAGAGTTCAAGAGGACAGGGGCAGGTATGCTAGGACGAGTGGTCTCCTGCCTGTGATTTGCAGATGAGAGAAGCGTTCTCAGGGAAAGCAACCAGATAACAAGAGGAACATCAAGAGCTGGGTGGTAGGTATGGTGGGGACTGGAGAGCCTCATAGATACAAAGAGAACCCACTGTGAGATCTAGCTGCATAAGTGAGTCCATAACAAAAACCCAGAAGTGAGAGTGTGGAGCTGGAGGGTCAAGTCTCAGCAGATGAATGCTGAGAGTCCAGAGCCCTCTACAGGAGCCACCTGTGACCAGGTGTGGTGGGCCCTGACTGGCCTCCTGAGTTTGCAAACAGCTCCCTTCCACAGAGCCACGTCTGGAGAGAAGCTCTCTGCTCCAGGGGACCTCATTCGGGAGCTGGTGTGCGACCCAGTGCCAGCTGAGGAGATCTGAGAGGATGCCTGCGGAGGTCTTCAAGGGGCTGTATCTTTAGTGAGAAAAAAAGCATAGGGAACTGGCATTCTCTACACTCCCTAGATGCCACATCATGATGAGTCATTGCTGTAGCCGCGGTCTCATTAGCCTGGATGATTAAGCCAATACTGGTGATGTCATAACCAAGGAGGGGGGAGAAGCTTGGAACCCAATGACATCAACAAGCAGCTGAATCAGTCATCCATGAGGCCTTCCTACCGTGACATCGTATTAGGAAGCTCAGAACTGTCCCTCGTCACGCTGTTAGGACTGATCTCGGTCATGTCACTCATGAAGCTATGTCTCATTATATGTTTTAAATAAGATGGAGATGTAATTCAAGGGCACAGTGCTCTTCCGATGGGGGTGGAGCCATGGACTCCATCAGCAGCACTGCAAAAATAAAGCATAAAGGCTTAAATATAGAAATCTACAAAATATTGTGACTATCTAGAAAAGTGATTTGGATGAAGAATCCGTGTCATTTAGAGCACTTTCTGGTGACAGGTGTGAGTTCACATGGCTTAAGGAGAGAGAGATGGGGGAGTGGTGGGGGAGGGGAGGGCAAGAAGGGACTAAGAAAGCTGAGCATGTTGAGAACAGGTCTTCAGGAAAGGTTTGATCCAGCACTTTACTGCTGCTTTATCCAGGCTGAGTAGTTTTCCTTCGGCCTCTCCATTTTTACCATCCTAAATGATGATTCTACTCACAAATAGGCCTCTTTAATGTGTGCTTCCAAGACGACTATGGTCAAACCCTAAGGGTCTATACTTTCAGACGGGTGAGCAACAAGTCCACTTCCTTCACAGTGTGAGGTTTCAGAGTTGGATCTTAGTGAGTGACCTGGGGTGGGACTATTTACTGAGACTCAAGCCAATCACTGTAGTTAGAAAGATGGAGTGTGCTAACTAGATAAAGGGAATTAAGATTCTACTCTGGAAACAGAAGGAGTTCCAGACCATCTCAACTATGAGACTAGATGTTTCAGAGCACTGTAACAATGAAGAGCACGCTGGGGCACTGGGACGCTGGGACATTGGGGGAGGGGGAGGTAAGGATGCTTCTGGGTCTCTGGCTTGAGTGCCCTTGGGAGAAGCATATAGTAAACAAGAAGCACTTTTCAGGTAAGGTAAGAGGCACAGTGAGGATGCTGGTTATTTTGAATGAGATAGCAGTTTGGGTGCAGAAGTGGGTACGGATGACAACGTTTCTAGTGAAGGGACTGGGGAGAGGGAGAGATGTCAGTGGTACTGTTTGAAGAAGTTTAGAACTAGAGAGCAGCCTTGGTCTTCCAAACTCTATATGACCTAGCACAAGGCAAGGCCTGGGCCAAGTAGTGGGAGTGGGTGGGTAGGGGAACAGAGGTGGGGGGAGGGGTATGGGAAACTTTCGGGATAGCATTTGAAATGTAAATAAAGAAAATAATAATAATAATAATAATAATAATAATAATAATAATAATAATAAGAGCAGAAGAGAGATGGGAGGCAGGCTGACCAAAGTTGCCTTTCTAAAACTATATGTATAGATATGAGGAGTAATTCCCACTGTCATCTTGACTAGTTTTAGAGTCACCCATAAAAGAACAACCTCAGGGGCTGGAGAAATGGCTCAGCTGTTACCAACAGTGACTGCTCTCCCAGAGGTCCTGAGTTCAATTCATAGTAACCATGTGGTGGCTCACGACCCTCTGTAACAGGTTCCGATGCCCTCTTCTGATATGTATGAAGTCAGCTACAGCTTACTCATAAATAAAATAAATAAATCTTTTTTAAAAAGAACATAGTCTATGGAAACATATATTTAAAAACAATAACAACAACAACACCATTGTGTTTCTGGAGAGGTTTAATGGAGGAGAGAAGACCCACTCTGAATTGTGGGTAGCATCGCCCTGTGAGCTGAGATCCCAGGCTAAATAAAAAAAGAGAGAGAAAGAAATGGAGTAAATTAGACACCAGCCCCCGTCACTCCTGACACTTCCTGGCAGCATGCCTCCTATGCCAGGATTAACTGTATCCCCTCAAACCATCTGCCAACACGAAACTTTTCTCCCTGAAATTATTTCTATTAATTATTTTGCCACAGCACTAAGAAGAGTAGCTAACACAGTAGCAGAGTCTAGAGATACTTAAGTGCAAGAGAATGGAAAAATACAAGGGAGAAAACACAAGGTCCGGGAGAGAAATGGGATCTTTGATGGTGTGGGATCTCTAGGAGCAACAAGCAGGGGTATCTAGCATGCAGCTAGACCAACTCGCTAATCTGTAAGAGGAGCAAGGTACCGTTTTCACTGTGGTGACTGGGGCAATGCAGTGAGGAGAAGTAGAAATGTGTGACTACCTTAAGTGGGCAAATGGATCTGGAAAACTGAGGGGGACCCAAGAGTCTCTGAACTTTCCGTTGTCTCTCTGAAGTGGTGGTATCTTGTGGCAGGCAGATGAAAAGATCCCACGGAAGGTACAAGACAGGTCCCAGGAAGAATGGAAGAAATAGTAGATTAGGAAAAGGTGACAAACCTTGCTCTCTGGGGCCACATCATCTAGAAGGTATGTGGTCCATTGCCATGGCAACCTTAGCCCATGTTAAAATGGTGCAGACATCTACAAAGCATAAAAAGGTGAGAGCATGGGGACATAGATTATAATTTCTGCTATGTCTTACAGGTCTCCTACAAATCTCTTGTTGAAGTTCATAGATGTGGGAAGAGTATTAAGATATAAGACCTAGTAGGTTGTGAGAGTTCTACACTCATGAATGGGTCAATGATGCTCTTCATGAATGGGTTAGTTACTACAGGAGTAGGTTACAGATAAAAAGCTAGTTAAGGGCTGGGGATGTTACTCAGTGGTAGAGCCAGTGTTCGGCATGCAAAAACTTCCTGAGTTTAATTCCTAGTACTAAATAATAGTGCCCTCACTTGCTTTCTACTGCTGTGATAAAGACATGGTATAGTGGTTTGTATATGCTTGGCCCACGAAGTGGCACTATTAGAGGATGTGGCCCTGTTAGAGTAGGTATGGCCTTGTTGCAGTAAGTATGTCACTGTGAGTATGGGCTTTAAGACCCTCATCCTAGCTGCCTGGAAGGCAGTATTCTGCTAGCAGCCTTCAGATGAAGATGTAGAACTCTCAGCTCCTCCTGCACCATGCCTGTCTGGATACTGCCATGTTGCCACCTTGATGATAATGGACTGAACCTCTGAACCTGTTAGCCAGCTCCGATTAAATATTGACCTTATAAGAATTGCCTTGATCATAGTGTCTGTTCAGAGCAGTAAAACCCTAAGACACATGGCCAAAGCAACTTGGGACATAAAGGGTTTGTTTCATCTTTAAATTCCCAGATTACACTCCATCACTGAGGGGACTCAGGACAGGGCTTGAGATGGGAACCTTAGAGGCAGAAGTTGAAGCAGAGGCCATAGAAGAATGCTGCTTACTGGCTTGTTGTATGGATCCTGATTGTTTTTACAGCTCAGGGTGCCTAGCCAGGGGTGACACTGTCCTCAGTGGCCTGAACCTTCCAATATCAACCACCAATCAAGAAAATCCCCCTACAGACTTCTTTTCCCAGGTGACTCTAGCTGCTGTGGGGCTAACACCACTCCAAGCAGCACAAACAGGGCCACTTGGATTCTTTCTTTGCCTTTGAGCCATGTTACATGGCAAAAGTCTTCACCCACATGCCGGTGTTGGACCCATCAGTGCCAAGTTCTGGCCCCATTTCCTTCTCAAACTTGTGTTCTCAGGGACTTCCGACCCTCCAGTACTGTGAGCCAAGTCAGCTTCAATGTTTGATAAATGACCAAGACTACGGTTTCTGTCATAGCAGAAGAGAACACACAGAGTCATTCTGAAATGAAGAGTGTATGATCTGAGTGAGGTGTGGTGACTGATGTGTGCAATCTCAACACTCAGGTGGTGAGTGGAGGCAGGAGGATTGCTGCAAGTTTCAGGCCAGCCTGGGATACAAGTTTCAGGACAACCTCTGTCTCAAACAAACAGAAGTTGTTATCAAAAAAGCAGTAAGAGCCGGGCGTGGTGGCGCACACCTTTAATCCCAGCACACGGGAGGCAGAAGCAGGTGGATTTCTGAGTTCCAGGCCAGCCTGGTCTACAAAGTGAGTTCCAGGACAGCCATGGCTATACAGAGAAACCTTGTCTCGAAAAACAAAAACAAAACAAAAAACAAAAAAGGAAAAAGGCAAAAACAAACAAACAAACAAACAAACAGTAAGTATGGTGTGAAATATTCACCTCTCAAAGTCTCAGAGGAAAGAATACATCTGCCCTGTGACTTTGACCTTTGAACCATCCATCCCATGGTTCAGCAGGCCCAGAAATGTTTTCAGAGGCAAACTTTGTTCCTGCTTTAGGCTCTCTCAGCCCTGTAATTTAGAAAGTAAACTCAAGTCACAAGAAATGCACCCCTAATAGTTCATCCCTAGGAAGTATAATTGAGACATGCTTCTTGCTACCTACTGCCCATGGCTTTAAGACACTTAGCCACACTTGAGTGAGTTTAAGTCAGAGCTGAACTTCTGTTTTTCATCCCTCAGGCTTCAGGGCTAGGGTCTCAGAGTCACATGTGGCTGTTGACAACCACATTACACAGTGAACAGACATGTCCCCGTCACCACAGACGGTCTTATCAGACAAAGCACCCTCTGAGAAGCTGGTCTTGGGTCACCCCAGGCCACCAATGATATCACAATGATATCACAGGCAGAACTGCTTGTGTACCTGCGAGAATCATCTTTCTGTCTTCAGTTTGCAAGGTTGTACATGGGAAGCATGGGCCCTGTTTACTCTGGAGACAACTGTTGTGACTTTGTGGAAGGCATCACCTGCCACACAGCACAGTGACTCCTCTCAAAGATTTAAAAAAAAAAAAAATCCCATTCTGGTGTCTGACATAGCCCTGGGTCCCTTAAAGCTTGGGTGGCTTTCACGGTGTAGTCACTGTAAATCTCGAAGCTGATTTCATTACTTTTACTGTCCTTAGGTGAACTTTGTGCCACGTCTGAAGCCATCTTTCTGCCATCAAATAGGACACCGCAGTTGCTCACCCTCCCCCCACCCCCTCTGTCTCCTTTCCTCTCTCCTTCCTCTGACCCTTGTGGGTGCATAAGGGATTGGAGCCATTTTCTAAACTCATTCCTCCCCCCCCCCCTGCTATTTGTGTGTAGCTTGCATTTTTTTCTTTAATTTTATAAGCTTTTCCAGAAACCGAAATAAAACATATTCATATAAATGCATGGCAATTTAGTTCCAGGTATACAGCTGTCATTCTTAACTTCGATGTTGAACCCTCTGAAACCACCATTGATATAAAGCAAATCTTTCCCATCAAAGCACAAAACTCAGGTTTCTGCCCCTGGTGTGTAGCTACACTGTTGTGAACACAGAGACTGTTTCACATATGGCCTGTGCCTTAGAACCTTTCAACCACCCAGGATGACATCTCAAACCATCACTTTCCTGGATGCAACAGATGAGTCACTGCCACCATGACAAGCTTTCAAGCCTAATCGTGTAATAGGATAGGCTTCAGGATGTGACCTATCCAGTAGTTGGCACTGTTGGCTGACAGCAGACAGACTATTGCGGACTATCACCATGATCCTTCTAGAGTGGCTTCCGTTTGTTTTAGTGAGTGGTGTCTTAACAAACGTACACGTATCTATTGTGTGCTCACCCATGGTGTGGCACAGGTATGGTGATCAAATGACAGATTGTAGGAGTCAGGGACCTCATTTCACTATGTGAGACTCAAGGATGACTCGGGTCATCAGGCTTGCCAGGAAGTGGTTTACCTCTGAGCCGTCTTGCCAGCCCTTTGTGTATCTTTTTCCTCAAACATTTAGAAGAGCGATCATATTGTCTTGCCTCCCAACTGCTAGAATCTTCTCATGAACTATTATTTCCCTCTTTTTTGAGACATACATTATGCCTACATGATATATGAATCCATAAATAAATACTAAATTTAATTTTTTAAGTATCTCTAACATAATAAGAAACAAAGAGCCAGGCAGTGGTGGCGCATGCCTTTAATCCCAGCACTTGGGAGGCAGAGGCAGGCAGATTTCTGAGTTCGAGGCCAGCCTGGTCTACAAAGTGAGTTCCAGNCAGCACTTGGGAGGCAGAGGCAGGCAGATTTCTGAGTTCGAGGCCAGCCTGGTCTACAAAGTGAGTTCCAGGAGAGCCAGGGCTACACAGAGAAACCCTGTCTTGAAAAGCCAAAAAGAAAGAAAGAAAGAAAGAAAGAAAGAAAGAAAGAAAGAAAGAAAGAAAGAAAGAAAGAAAGAAAGAAAGAAAGAAAGAAAGAATAGTGTTCCATTCACAAGATCTCTAATCCAATTCTGTACCTTCTTTCCCATCACAATCCCCCAAAGGATAAAAGCCTCAACATCTTGCATCTTACCGTTTTCTTCCCCCTTTAAATGCTGATTATGCTACCTTATATTTACACGATGCCTATCTTTTTGCTATGGAAAAGGCAGGAAGAAAAAAGCATTGTCTGCATCCACAAGTCTGTAATCTTCCCTGAGGGGATAAGCATTGTCTAAACGACAGCTTGTAAAAGCAGGCAAGTGCACAGAGAAATCTGAAATAACCTGGCAGGCTCTAGAGACAGGCAGGAGTAATCTGATTGGATGCTGGGACACTTTGCAGGTGATGTGGTGGTCCAAGGCTCTGCCAAGAAGAAGAGAAGAGATGGGTGTAGTGGGTGAAGCAAGGAAGTCAAGTGTAGAGATGCCTCTGCAGAGTGCACATAACCTCGCAGGGGGGTGGATCATTCAGTGTGATGATGGATACAAGCTCAGCCAGAGCAGCTCCTGGACAGCTAAATGACAGAGCCAGACAGGAGGGAGATGGAAGATGAGGAAGGAACTGTGATGGCCTTATGCCCCTGGCAATCTACCCTAGAGAGTCAGGGAGAATTTACAGTCAGGTCTTGGTGAGAGAATAATAGTGAAAGACAGTAGAGCCCTGACGGCACTGACCACTCAACATGAAGAAGAGGTAGTTTTAAAACTTCAGTTTTGGATTGTGTCTTAGGCTTTCCAATGCCCTTGCTTAGACATGATTCTTTAGGTCTCATGAACTCTTGACCAGGGGTTGCAAGATGACTTTGGGAGTGAAATCAATTTCTGCACAAGCCTGACCACTTGAGTTTGAGTCCGAGATCCCACAGCAGAAGGTAAAATTGTCAACTTGTTCTCTGATTATCTATCACACATGCCATAGCATTACATGCACCTGCATGCCCCCCCCACACCATTCACATGAATGAATGAATGATGAATAAATAAATAAATAAATAAATAAATATAATTTACCTTGTTGCAGAGAGGAATAGCAAGCATTGATTGTTCCCACATATTAAGAATACCAGGGAGTTCTGAGTGGGACAAACTGCTGTCCTCGGTTCACCCAGATTTGTATAAATGCTGAAGGATTACATCTAAAAATCTGGGCCACCAAGTCCCAGAGGACTCAAAGATCTTTCTCTATCTGCCCCACACTGCCCTAAGCCTTCTGACATCTGGAACTGAGAGCCATTGTCGATGCCCCCTGACCTTTCCCCTTTCATGTCTGCCTTCTGGCATGTACAGCAATCAGGGTGGGAAGAGAGGGGGCTACTCTGAACTTTCTGATTTGGAGGAGAATGTTGCGTAAATTAGGGGAAACAATTGCCTTTCTGTCTCTCTGAATGTCTCAGTCTTAGGAGTCAGGCCTCCTGGGTGGGACTAATTTGGGTCAGTGACTTGAGGGTGCTGAGAGCCACATTGTCTCTGAGTCTGTTTTCTAACTGTTGGCCTGGCTGAAGTTGTCAGGAGTCCAGCTCTTTTTTAAAGTGTGTGTGGGAGCGATGAAGTCGGAGGTAAGCAGTGTGTACGTGTGGAATAACAATGTAAATATGTTAGAGACAGCAGCACAACAAAATCAAATACTTCTGCTTGGGCAAATGAATTCTGCCTTCAGCGCTTCCACAAAGGGGCACAGGGACCCGAAACAACAACCTCTTTGCTCTGCGGAGGCAGACAGTGCAGCGCCCGCCCTCACAGGTCTTAGCACCTCCTGCTGTTGGGAGCAGTCTCTCCTGTTGTCCTCAGAAGAGATCTCTCGGCAGCCTGATAGACACATCCCTTCTATTTCAGTCAGTAACCTGCTGAGCCACGTGTGTTTGTTCCTCCCCGAACTGTGGAGCAGCATTCTGTCATTAATTCTGTAGCAATGTCATGGTGACCAGGTTTCCCACGTTCCAGACCCACCCGTTCCTCCGCCTCTGACCAACGCCAGCATGTAATCCTTGGAGTGCATTTCCCAGGTCTCAGACTCAAGGCTCACTCAGACCACAGAGCCAGAAGAGCTTAGAGAATGGCCAGTCCATTAAGACTGATTCCACCTTGGATCTCTCCTGTTGTGAGAGAGTCTGCCTAAAAACCTGTTTTAACTTCCAAACTTCTACTCATTTCTGAAATGACCTTCTATGTAGTTCCATCCTCTTAGAAGACACCCTAGTATTCTACTTTACAAAGAAAAAGAGAATCTGATGGAGATAGGCTTCACTCTTCCCTAACACCCAGAAAACAGCTCTCCCTACCTCTCTGCTCTGCTCCAAAATTATTGTCACCCTACCCCAAGCTTTGAGTCTTCAAACCTTAGGAAACTACATCATAGCTTCCCGCCTTTTCTCTCTTTAGAGAGTCAAGAGATACGGCCATTAAACCCATAGCACTCGATTGTGAATGGCCCCTTTAATTTGAATTTTGTTTTCTCTGTTATTAAACAATTATCAAACCCTTGCATCCTTCACATAAACCCTACCTTATGGTTTTTATTTCTCATGTTAGACTTTACAGTTGACCACTGGGGCTGGAGAGATGGCCCAGCAGTTAAGAGTACTTTCTTTCTGCATACAAGCTGGACATCTCATGTATGCCCGGCACTTCAGCTCCTACACAGGAAGTGTCAGGAAAGAGGGCTGAAGCTGACTGGCTTCCAGTCTAGCTGAGAATGGATGAGCCCCAGATTCAAAGAGAGACTCTGCCTCAAGGAAGAAGGCAGAGAGCAATAGAAGGGGCACCTGGCTCCTCTGCTGGTTCTCACGCAAATGCATAGCACATACACCCCCATACACATGCAGATAGATATACTCAGGCAGACACATACCCACAAAGTAATTAATTAAACATAAATTAATTTAAAAAATAACAAAGGAGTTAACTCCCTCTCTCATTGTTTGCCAGAGTAAAGTATCATGATCATGGTAGCTCCATACAATTTATTAGAAATATCTTCCCTTTCATCCTTCAGGGGATGAAATACACTACGAATAGTTTTGTATAAAAATTTTTCATTAAATTTCCTATGTAAGCCTGTTGATGACTTTATGGGAAAATCTTAAACTATTAGCTTGATGGATACATTATCGTAATTACCTTAATCAAAGTTGATATTTCTCTTTGGATTTGTTTTTTAAATACTCTAAAATTTCTAAGAAGGCTACATTTCCAGATGTGTTAGACTGAAGTTCCTAATGGCACTCTGTTCTGTCCTAGTCACTCATTTGTAGGTATATCCCCTTGTGAATATTGTTCGTTTGTACGTACGTACTTAGTCCTTCCTGTCGTTCATTCACCAGCGCAGAGCTTCCATCTTAGATTTGCTATGCCACTGCAGGTAAATGGATGACTAGACGGATGGGTAAGTGTGCACACACTCATGTGTGTATAAAGTCATGGTCTCACTTAGCCCAGGCAACACCGTCCTCGGAGCAGTCCTCCTGCCTCCACCCCCTGCATGCTCTATTCAGACTTTCCGTTCCCCTTCCGTGTGCCCTCTGCTCCCCTTGAACATTACACTTCCATTCAGAGGTCACTCTCCTTCTTCCTAAAGCACATTCTTGTGTGCAGGTCTTTAAGTGGCTTTTTGTGGTTGCCTGGATGTCATTCCCTCTCTCTTCAGTGAGCTCCTCCAGTGCGTGTGATTCCAGGTTATTTTCCCTGGGCTCCCTCGTGCAGGCTCAGAAAGCCAAACGTCAGGCTTGCTGTTGCTCTTTTGCATGTGACGTGTCCTTTCTCCTTCTGACTTGTGCTCTCCTCAGTTAGCTTCTGCTACGTCTGTGGCTTTATTTTACTTAGTCATCTTTTGCAGTTTCTTGGTATTTTGAATGCATGGATTGATTATGGATTGATGACCTTCCTTAGACCTTTGCTTGTTGTTGGTTTTGTTCTTATGAATAAGAATTTGCAAATTTGTATGTATTAATTTTATTTTTTGAGAATTTCACATGTGAGTACCATATCTGCATCATTTATACGCCTTCCTCTCCCTCTCCAATTCCGCCTGTGTCCTCCCCACTCACTCTCAAGTTCGTGACTGGTCTACTTTAACTTTTATTTATTTTTTTTACATATAAATACATCCTACTGAGTCCATTTAGTGTTGTTCATATGTATGTATGTATAGGTGTATAGGTGTGTATGTATGTATGTTTATAGGTATGTAGCTATATATGTGTCTAAGTGTACAGGTATATACATGTGTATGTGTTTGTATGTATATATCTATATCTACATGTGTATCTGTATGTATGTATGTATATGTGTATAAGTGTGTAAGTGCATAGGTATACATATGTATACATGCATATATATACACATGTATATGTGTATCATGTGTGTCTATTATGTATATATATATATATATATAT
>NC_034591.1:141755157-141779212 GCF_900095145.1 Mus pahari
TGTGTGTGTGTGTGTGTGTGTGTGTGTGTGTGTGTGTGTGTGTGTGTGTGTGTTGGATTGGCTTGTCCCAGGAAAAAATGAATTCTCCCTCAGCCTCCTTAAATTGTCTCTAGCTCTTCATCTTGGAGTGGGCCCCATGAGAGTGCCTCCATCCATGTTGGCATGTATTAAGATTTCATGAGTGCAGCTTCCCTGTCCTATATCAAAGACACAGCTTGTAGCAGACGTTCTGATCCTCTGCCTCTTATAATCTTTGCTCAGTGTTTTCTTAGATGTTGGCTTTGTGTTGTATGTGTATCTGTTGGAGCTGGGCATCCCAAAGTCAGCCGTTCTCTATACATTAACAGGTTATGGCTTTCTGTAGGGGTCTCCGTCTGCTGCAAAAAAAGACATTTCTCTGATGAAGAGCGAAAGCCGCTCTTATCTGTGGGTGTAAGCAAGCACTTAGAGTGCACTTGGGAATCATACTAGTTCATAAACGTGGAAGTAGTGTGTGCGTTCACTGCAGGTGGGATTGTAAACTGGTGTAGGCATACAGAAATCACCGTGGTGAACTCTCAAAAGCTAAAAGAGTCCTAACCATACCCCAACGTTACCACCTCCTCCTCCACAGACACTTGCTCAGCCGTCTTCACTGCTGTTCTACTCAGAATGGAAACAACCTAAATGGTCTTCAACTGAGGAACGGATCACAAGCATGTGGTACATATACCTAAGTGAATCCTATTCAACTGGAAAGAAAAATAAAATGATGACATATGCAGGGAAGTGGGTGGAACTGAAAGATATTATAGAGAGTGAGGTGACCCAGAACTTAAAGGTAAGACCCTGTGCTGAAGACACCACACACTTTGTACACAGGACTTGGAGGAATCAAACTGGTGCTGCTGCTGAAGTCTGGGGACTAGCTCTCTTAAGGGCACTGGCTGCTCATTCAGAGGTCAGGATTCTGATTTCCAGTACCCACGTGGTGGCTGACAACTGTCTGTAACTCCAGGAGTTCTTCTGGCCTCTTCTGGCCTTCTCAGGCACTGCAGGCACATGGTGCACAGACACTACACACAGGCCAAACACCTATACACAGGATAAAAATTTTAAAAGAAATGGGATACAGATAAAAGAGTAAGAACTAGATTGCAGAAGGTGAAGGGCCCTGTCCAGGGGCCTGAGGTGGGATCCCGAGGCCTCTCCAGTTAGCTGAGGGCGCACCATCAGCCCGTCTCACCTGCTGTGCCAGGGACTTGAAGCACAAGTTTATGCATTAGGACCCGAAAGATGTAGAACAAAGAAGAAGAAGAAGAAGAAGAAGAAGAAGAAGAAGAAGAAGAAGAAGAAGAAGAAGAAGAAGAAGAAGAAGAAGAAGAAGAAGAACTAGATTGTGGATTTTCTGGCTTGAAACTTGACCCTGTTATTTCTGTGTGGTTGATAAGTGTCAGTAGTGGAGGGAAAAAGAAATAAACAACAACAACAACAACAAAAAGAGAAGACATAAAGAAGCCAGAAGGGCAACTGCATCTGAGTAGACTTCCTTCCCTGCAACCTCCGAGTCTAGTTCAGATTGCACACTTAGGCCCAAAGCAACAGGTAGCCGCTGTCATTATTCAGTGTTAAGTTAAACCCTTGCATTTCAGAGAAGGTTGCAACATAGCATGACCCGCTCCTGGTTCCTGACTTCCTGGACAAAGGTCCGTATGATACCCATGTAAAGATTATAAAACAGGCATGCAGATCTGGAGTCTGACTTGAATTTCCCAAGCAAAATGCAGACAAAAGAAATGGAGAAGTTTCCTGGAAGTAAGTTTCGTTAAAACAGGAAATTTTTTTGTTGAAATTTACTCCTTCACAGTTTATAAACTTTTTCATGATTATATAAAATATGGACATATATGCATGCACATGGCACATATGACCCCTGCATAACGAACAGGCATGACCAGATGTTCCAAGTGTGAAGTGGGAAATTCTGGGTGTGTTGGAGGTCCAGTTGTGTCATGTGATGTTTATCTGGAAACTCTCAGAGAAGGTTTTGCTTAAGCAGACACATGAGAGGATGATTTGCTGAGACCAGACGAATGATGTTTTCTGGAAGCTACACGTGACGTTTTGCTAGAGCAGATGCTTGAGAGAACATACGATGTTTGGGAAGGGTACAAGTATAACCCAGCACTCTGGAATTGGTTCACCTTGCTTTCTTCTTTGCTCTTTGCTTGTGATGAGTTGGGAAAGAGAAACGCACCAAAGAACTTTTGGTTGTGTTCCAGCTGCTTCGTGCTGATCTGTGGAGGCTCAGGGGTTTCTTCTGTATGAAGCTGCTACTGCTGATTCATGTTCAGTGTTTTGCTAGTGGACTGAACTGCAGACAATGAAGGTTGGACTCTCCCCAATAAACTACTTGTAAACAGGTCCACGTCCCCTTTGTCCTGTTAGCCATCCTCTTCCCCTACATTTGGTCAGTGGGAGGTTGAAGCATTAAGAATCCTTATTAAAGTAGGATTTGAAAAATTCTAAGCCTACATGAGTGGGCTTTTTTTTTTTTTTTTTTTTTTGGTCTGTCCTATAGATCTAACAGTCTTTCTCTTGGAAACTGATTGCTTAACCTCAATTTGGGCCCAAAAGAAGTTTTTCCTAAGTGGCCATGAGATTGCTTTTAATAGATGTGTGTAGCTGCATGATCACCAGCTCATTATTACTTGGCAGCACATGGTATCTTATGGGTTTTCTAATTATGCCTACTTGAACACAGCCTAGACCATCCTACAGAGAGAGTGCTCAGGGCTCCTTGGGTCTCTGCTTTCGCTTTCGTGTGACAGTGTCCTTGAAGATTTCTGCTCCAGTTCCTTTGGCATCGTCTCCAACACCCATCACCACTGTGTCCGGAGTTGCTTGAGAATGGGGTGTTTGACTTTGTTCAGTGGCTCTTTCTGCAAAGGTGCGGTGATTGGTCAGGCTGTTTTTGGACACTTGGAACATATGTCTTCTCTGGTGAGCAGAAAACTTTTACTCTCAGCACATTAAAACTTCAGCATTACACACCGGCCTCACAAATACGTGTTTGGATGTGGTGGTGCACACCTGTAATCCCCACACTTGGTCAGCCCTTAAGAACAACCCATTTCTCCAAAGAAGAAATGAGTGCAGAGTGATTATATAAACATGTAAAGTTTTCTATTGTTCAAAGAGCTTGGGACTCTCCTTTGAATTTCTTTTCTTGGCTAAGAACATCTCTAGATAGAGAGTAAAATGGTGATCACAGGGGTGTGGCCATGTGAGCAGGAGGGCTGGAGAGGGTAAGTCAGATTTGTGGGATGCAGTGTGGACTGTGGGAGAAAACAAGACATGTCTGAGGCATTTCCGCCACCTGAAAGGATTCTATCTACCTTACTATTAAATCATGGTGCTATGTGAGTTAGCAGGTGTGTGAGCTTGCTTCACTACAGCACAGTATTACTGCCTGTATTATCTCATATCATTTTCTGGGTCTTAATGTCATTATGTGAAATGATGTGAAATGTCCTCATAGGCTCATGTGCTCTAGCTAGTGGTGCCATTTAGGGATGTTGAGGAAAGTTTAGTAGGTGGAATCACACAGAAGTAAGTGAGCGGAGCTTACCCCTGCTCCGTGACCACTGGGGAATGTGAACAGCAGCCTTTCTCCCACAGTGGAGGAGAGCTTGTCCCACCACCGTGACAGACCATGCACCCCGCACTATGAACCAAGATGAACCCATCATCTCTTCAGTTGCTTCCTGTCAGCTGTTTGGTCACCGCAGGGGGGAAAGCACTACAAATAAAATGAGTTTACTATATAAATTGGCAGTCATGGTAGCACACACCAAAAACCCCAGTGCTGGGAAAGAAGAGAGACTAGATTTAAGTCTACCTTGAACTAATGAGTGAGTTCAGGTCTAACCTTGGCTACTCAGTGAGTTCAAGTCCAACTTCAGCTATGTAGCAAGTTCAAAAGCACCCTTGGTTACCTAGTGAGTTCAAGGCCAGACTTGGCTATCTAAGGTCCTGTTTCCAGGAGTGAGGGGAACGTAATTATCACCTAATTTTCTCCCCACTGTTCAAAAGGACACCAAATCAGTCTTGACCTCCACTCTTCATCCCCTCACTTGGCACCATGTTTGCTAGTCTCCTGCCTCCAACCACATCACAGGCTTTTTTTTTTTTTTTACTTCCTGCCTGTGCCCCAGAGTGAGAAGACGAGGCTTTGACCTGGGCCTTCCTGGACCTCCTGATCCCTGACTCTTCCTTGCCATATGCATCTTCACCGCTCGCCTGTGTCCTGGGACTAGACAGCCGAGATGCTGGCCTAGCCCTGCCTGGACCATCCTTCCTCTGCGCCCTACCCACCCTGCGCTCTCCTCATCAACACCACTAGAGATGCCCCGCCCCCTGACTCTCTGTTAGTTCCTCTAGAGATCCTAACCTGCCTCAGAATAGGAGAAAATATCTGGCATCTCTGCCTCGCTCCACTCTGCAGTGTGAGTGAGAATCAGCAGCCAGGACAGAGCACGTTACTCACGCTCGTCCTTGTATATCCCATTTTACCGACAAAGGAAACAGAACGTGGGAGGCAATGGCACTCCTAGTCTGTTCAATGGCAGGGATTTACATCGAGAGGAATCTGTCTCCAAGGCAACTATGACTGACCACTGTTCAGTGAAAACCAAATTTCACACCCCTGTCCCTTCCTCCTTCCTTCTTCCCAAAAGTCTCTAGCAGATGGTGTGCTTGGATCTCCATCTCTAGACTTACTAGCAAGCTGGCTTTGGCACATGACTTAATTACGCTGTCCTGTGCCTTTTCGTGTCTTAAAATGGGGTCCCAGTGCCCGAGAGCTCAGCCCAGAGCATAGCGTGTAACCGATTCTTAATGGCTATAAATGGATGGCTTTCTCCTCTTTTCACTTCTTTTCTGTCCTGATTCTCAATCCTGTGCTTTTTTTATTATAATTGTACATTGTGGCCCAAGCTGATCAAATATCAAATGCAACTGGGGGCAGTCAGAGACTGTGACGACTGGATTTTTCATGTCAGGGATTGGCTGGGCTGAGCTTTTATCTATGGCTGTGCCAAGGTCGTTTTTGGAAAAGGTCTTGTTTTCTGGGGTTATTGTGGGTACAGTGACATAATAGCTTAGGTGCATTCCCATAAAACCCTGCAAATTTGGGGATCAGGAGACAAGCATGATCCTGAAGGTAGAGCAAACAAGACTGGCTTTGAACTGGTGGCCGCTGAAGGTGAACAATGGGCCTGGATCCTATGACACTGTGTCCCCTCTGTCTCTGAGTAGGTTTCAATTTTCCCAAAATATTTTCCAAAATGCCCAGCACAGAAAGTTCACACCTTTCCACACCCTCCAAAGCTCCTGGCCTCCTTGAATACCCTCTGGGAAGCTGTCCTCGGGACGCATGGGGGCTCTCAGACTCTGTGCCAATGGAGTGCCACACACTAGCGGCCCCCTCATTGGCATTTGGACAGAATCTCTTCCTGACCCCAGATGGCATCCCAGCTTTCTGGGACTGAGCCTGTCAGCATATTTTCTCAGGCACCTGGTTCCCGAATGTAGCAGCAATGGAACCAACTGGGATTTGTCTGGTCCCCTCTGAAGCAGATCCGTTCCATTCCGAAGTTGTCGGTTTACTGTGCGAAGTGTTTTTTTTAAAGTTCTAGGGCTAAATCGCGTGTCTCTTGACCACTAGTTCATGTTTGTTTGGTTTTTATCTCCCCCAATTAATATGGCTGGTTATTTGCAAATGCATTAAAATCTTCCTGAGATGGGCTGGACAGGGTCGCTCAGCAGCAGGCAAAGCCAGCTTCTATGAGGCTCCAACACTGAGCATCTATCTTGCCTGTCAGAATCCAGGCAGCACTTACTGCAGACACACATTTAGGATGAAGATGATAAGAGCTATAACTCTGCCTGCTCCACAGCACAAACCTTGCTGTCTGCTAGGAGCCACTGTCCTTCTCTGCAAGGAAGCCACGCAGGCAGCTGGTTCATCTCCAACACTGGTAACAGTCATTGTGTACTTTAGAGAAAATCTAGATTCAATGCTATACTTCAAAATGCATGTCCTTCATCCCCTTTACCTTCCCTTTCTTTAGTTGATATTGGTGTTGAGAAGGTCACCAACCAGTACCAGTTTCTATTTTATTTCCTCCCCAGAAAGAAAATTAAAATGAGCACCCAATGAATGTAAGAATCTACATCTTCCGTTCCCAAGCAAAAGATGGAGAGAGCTTGGTGTCCAGCTGATGGGCATCTTCCCCCTGAGCTGCAGCTAAGCTCCAGGCTTCTTGAGGAAACCTAGAGACAGAGCATGCTATGGGTCAGGTGACTGTCTTCAGAACTCTGGGATGCACCACCGTCCCCCTTGGCCCTGCTTCACAAAGCCAGTGGCCACAGCAACTCCTTCCTCAGCCAGCTGGGGAACCCTCCCCCAGACATCAGCCTCCGGTTGGGTGGAGGTTACCCCTTTCACCTGCATGCCCCAGTTCCCACCTCTGTAGCTAAGTTCTGCCCCCCTCCCTGTTAGGGCACTGTCTCTCAGGACACTGCTTAAACCAGTCTCCTCCACCCAACTCTTCCAGGGGCCCCTCCTAAATTCTCCAGCATTGCCCCATGGCTTTGATCACAGGCAACACCACTGTCATCCTGATGATGAGCAAAAGAATCCAGACAAACAACAATTTCAGTTTCCTAACTCCACTCTCTCTCATCTCCCTGGGGAGCCCTGGGAAAGCGACTAGGCGCTCTGGATTTCAGTTTCATGCACTGGGACTTTGCATAAAAGTTGACTGATTTGTGTATAAATGATTGGACGTGAAAGCCGATTGGAAAATACAGAGAACAGTATAAATGCTAGTTTAATATTTATGGAATCACCATTAAATATAAATTACTAAGCCAGACACTGGAGGGGGGGGGGAAACACTTGCTGTAAAGAAACTCAAACCAAAAGTTTGGCAGAGCCAAATTGACAACAACAAAGCCCTGGAAAGTGCTGGAAGTTTGCAGAAAAAGAGTCAAGGGATTAAGGTCAGGGTACTTAGAGAAGGAAGCAGAAGGGCACAGGAGATGGGGGTAGAGCTGTGGCTCTGGCAGGAGTGTGTGGGAAAGCCAGGGGGGCACTGGTGACAGTGGACACAGGAAGGAGTGCTGTGGCTCAGTGGAGCTGCAACACAGCTCACAAACTCGGGCTTTCCTGCAGAAGCAGCACACAGCTGTGGGAGGGTTCCCCAGCTGGCTGAAGGAGCTGCCGTGGTCACTGGCTTTGTGCAGCCAAGGTGGACCAGATGGTGGTACATCCCAGAGTTCTGAAGATGGTCACCTGACCAATAGCATGCTGTCTCTAGGTTTCCTCAAGAAGCCTGGAGCTAAGACGCCCATCAGCGGGACACCAGCCTGTCCATCTTTTGCTTGGGGATGGACGATGTAGACTCTTACATTCATTGGCTGCTCATTTTAATTTTCTTTCTGGGGAGAAAGTAAAACAGAGCCTTGTACCACTGACTTGGGAAGTCGCACGGGGTGATTCCCCGGAGTGGACATTTGCAAATCATTGATCTGTGTTCAGCATCCTTTTGCCAGTTCACAAAGCCTCTCCTGCAGAGAGAACAGAGAAGCATTTTCTCTCCTGCACAAGTCAGCAGGGAATCTCCTCCAAGGGTAGGGTTTCCCCCCCTGTTCTCCTGCTTATGCACTTTATCAGACCTCCCATGAAAACAAAAGAGACTCAATGATGTCCCAGTGTGTCTTCATTTTGCTGAAATTTCATTTGTCCCGTGGGGAGGCAGGCTGCGCCCTGCTGCAGGTCCTGGCCTGGCTTCTTCAGACCTTGTATTCCTCCTGTTAGCTCAGCTCCCTGAATGGCTGCCAGTTAGACAGATGAAGATGAGGTCAGCTTCTCTGCCCTGCCCTATACCCTGCCCAGGATTCACTGTGCCTCAGCACAACTGCTGGACAACTGAGTCCTGAATATCCATCCAGGGAATGCAGGGTAAGAGCCTGTTGGGCACTGGCAGTACCACACCCCAGCTGGGGCCCTGCTTTAAGAGGTGTGGTCTGTAGACACAGCACAAGTATCCTCTGGGAGCACTGGAGATGCTCAGAGTCTCAGGCCATAGCCCACCCTTCCAGATATGCAGGCTTGGAAACCCCTCTCATGTTCTAGTTAGAGAACATGGCATAGAGCAGGGACTTTAGAGTCAGACATCCAGAGCTGAGGTTCTGGACCCTGGACCCTGCCATGTGAATTGAGAACCAACCCCTAGGAAGACGCTATGTCTGCAACAGCTCACTGTGTGGATGCTGCCCAGTGCCAGCTTCCCCACTGGGGTAGCCAGGCCCCTTGCACACCAACCTAGACTGGATGGAGGGAAGCTTAGCTGGAACCAGGTGAGTGCAGTGCAGTGTGTAGTGTACCAGTGAGTGGGCAATGAACACACCCGGGAACAGCCCTTGAGGACCAGTTCTATTCATATTGGGAGACAGGAGTGGTACTTATATTCCTGGGGGGTGAGATGGCCGGGGAGGGGGTGGCTAAGGTTTGTATGGCAAGTACCTCTGACCAGGGCCAGGTTGGAGGATGCTTCATCTATATTGGTGTTGGGGGGGGGCAGTGACTTTATAATGTCAAACAAGGAGTGAAGCCTTTTCATTGTCAGGGTATTGGGTTCTCACAAGGGTTGATGGTGAGGGAGCCAGCTTTATGGTGACAGGGGGAATGGGGAGGTCGCCAAGTCCTACTGTTCTCATGTTTGAGGTCTCCAGGGTTGGAGCTTCCTAGAGCCTTCCTCTGTAACCCTGGGCCCTTAAGGTCCCACAATTAGACCTGCAATAAAGGAGTCAAGTTGAAACGTTGCAGATCCAGATCTGCCCATTCAAAGCCATTCCTTGCCTATGTCTGTGTCAGACCTAACATCCTGTGACTTACATTAAATCCTTTTTTAATGGGTTAACTTAGCAGACAGCGAGCTTGCGCCAACCCAAAAGTTAAGGAAGGACGCAGCAGACAGCATCTGAGGCTCTGGGATGAGATTTCTCTGTTTTGCTCTGACCTGCCCCTCTGATGTTTCCACCCGCGTGTTTGAAGAACGTCTTGGTTTGTGACGTCCTCTGTTCTGTTACTATAAAAAACCTCACGAAACTGCTTCCACACTGGGTCGTGGAATTCAAGATGACCTAAATCTATGTTCCTGGGTATGGCCACTCATACTTGACTCTGAAATGAACTGGCTCTTACCCTTTTGGAATTGGGAACTGTCCTTAGCACCAAACTACTTCCTTACCACAAGATTCTGGCCCATTCCGTAGGTCCCTGGACTGGTTTTGGGGTTTTGTTTTTTTTGTTTTTGTTTTTGTTTTTTTTGTTGTTTTTTTTTTTTTTTTTTGCTTTTTTGTTTTTTTGTTTTTTTGTTTTTGTTTTGTTTTGTTTTCTTATTTTGAAACTGGGGAAATAGTTACACGTCTCTGAGTATTGCTGAGGGGGTGTGGGAGAAAACGGGATGGGGTGGGGTAAATGAGCTTTGCACAGTGCCTGGCAGAGTGAGCCTCTGGGAGGAAGGTGATTGTGAGAGCGCCTGTGGCTACTACAGGAGCCTCTGCCAGGGAGTCACTATACTGCAGATCACTGTCACTGGGCAGGCTGTGTGACTAGAGATGATGATGATAATGATATGGTGGTGATGGTGATGGTGGTGATGATGATGGAGGTGGTGGTGGTGATTACGGTGATGTTGGTAATGGTGATGGGGAGCATGAGGATGATGATAGTGATGATGAGGAAAATGGTGATTATGATAGTCATGATGAGATTGATGATGGTGATGATGGAGGTGATGCTGATGGTGGTGATGATGATAGACAAATAACAAAGATGTTATAAAGAACAAAGATGTCACTCATAGCCATGAAGGCCAAATTTGCTGTCTAAGGAAAGAGAAGTAAAGTCAGGTGCACAGCCTCCAGCACCAGGGTGGCTGAGGCAGGAGAATTGTGAGTTCCAGGTCAGCCTGGCCTAGCTAGAGGAACTTTATCTCAAATTAATTAATTGAAAAGAAAATAAAATCAGAGAAAAAATAGAAAACTACATTGAAGAACTCTGTAGAGAGTGCTGCCTCTGTGAAGGTAGAGGGTGAACATGGAAGAAGTCACAAGGTTTTCATGCCTATAAACTGTGTCTGGGCTAAACACACACAGCCTTTATGTTTCCCAGTTATGCTTCCCTAAACAGTAAAGGGTGGCGACCACTCAGATAACATGTACACTGTACTGTAGTGATCACTCAGTGTGCACACTGTACTGTAGTGATCACTCAGTGTGCACACTGTACTGTAGTGACCACTCAGTGTGCACACTGTACTATTGTGACCACTCAGTGTGCACACTCTGCTATAGTGATCACTCAGATAACATGCACACTGTACTGTAGTGACCACTCAGATAGTGTGCACACTGTACTGTAGTGATCACTCAGTGTGCACACTGTACTGTAGTGATCACTCAGATAGTGTGCACACTATACTGTAGGGATTTAAGTACACGGAAGGAAATGGGTGGGCATTTGCAAATTCTGCAGGATATTATGTGAGACACCAGAACATCTGCCAGTTTTGTCTCCAGCGTCGTGGAACAAATGCCCCGTGGGTCCTGCAGGGCAGACATGGCATGCCCACCTGAAGATGCCTAAAACTCCTTCTGTGGCCGCTCCTCACTGATGCTCTTATGTCTTTATAGAGGAGTTGGAGCTACTGGTCGGGGATCTGCTCCAAGCTCTCCTACCCTCGGTTTAGTTTTTCTGTTTGACCTGTGAGTAGTTTGTCTGTTCCCGGGTCCCTACTCCCGAGGAACTGAGAAAACCCTGTGTTCTCAGAAATAGGTTTTGTTACCCAGGAGTGGCAAGGCCAACTGAGGGGAATGTCCACCATTGCAGAGGTGGCTTGTCTTTGTTGAGCCCAAAAGAAAGAGCCCACCATGTCATAGTGGGACTTGGTTGAGATCTGGGCAGGGTGTTTTGCTGGTTCTTGGTGTCATATTTAAGAAAGAGGTAAAGGTGCATACAGATTACAAAGTAACAAGAATTCTTAACCAAAGCCTAGTAGAGATCGGAGGAAAGTGTGCTTTCAAGATTGGCAGGGAGCTACATGACTGTGTGCTCTCAAAGGTCCCCAGTTATTTTGCGAGCCTTCCTTTTACAGGGTACAAAAGGAGGAGTTTGTTTGCTGAAGGGCATAGTATAAAGAGTTCATTATTTGATTAACACCGGCTTAGATTAGGTAAAGCCTTTTCTCACTGTGCATATCCCTCCCATAATGCATTAGCGTTTTAATCCTGCGCAGGCTCCATTGTGAATAAGTATAAGCTAGCAACTGAAAGTCTCCCTAAAAGTTCGCTTCAAGGACAAGGTTTGCCTTGTTGTATATGTGCCCAGGACCAGTTCAGACCAGATCAGCCCTCCCACTCTCCTCTCCTGCCCAGACATAAGCAGAGTGTGACTAAATAGAATTGTCTAAGTTTGATGATCTTTATGGAAAAGAGAATTTCAAAATGTAGAGTGTGTGAGGCTGAATGTACGTAGGGCTCATAGGTTGCTAACACCTTGCTAGGTGTGTTACTTAAAGTGAGATGTGTTCAAAGGACATACTCTAAATTAAGTACATTATTGAAGGGTGTATAGCCCAAGCCAAACTAAACTCTCCCCTATGCTTGCCTGTCTCAAAGGGGACACACAGAGGAGACTTGGACCATTAAAATGCAGAGGAGAAAGAGAACAAAAGTGTCAGGATCCTTTTGCGTTTCTATTGGAAAGAAAGGATGGTAAAGGAGAAAGCTTACAACCGGTTAGAAGAGTATTTTACAGTGGATCTGGGCTAAGACACTGATCCTAGTTGTCTGGGGCCTGCCTCTGGGAAGAATAGAGCAGTTGATAATGGCCTCAAGTGTACAAGTGCATGATAGAAAAGTCTGGAATATGGGTACTGGAGGAGTGGGCCTGTATTTGACTGGCTTGGTTGTGAGCAAGCTTTTCACTGCCTCTATAGAGGTAGCTCTTCCAGGGCTCACACGACACCGATGTCAAAGCATCAGAACATGGTAAGTAGAAATCAGGACTTTGGCCCCATGAGGCCACACATGAGAGCTTCTAGTATCAGAACTTGATGAATATTTCTCTCTCGGCTTCCCTAGGAATTATCCCTATCTGAGTAGAGAGGATTTGAGGCTCAAATATACAACCAAGAACCATAAATGGATTGAGAGAACACATATCAAAGCTCTTAGCGCTGTACTGACTCTTCTATACTTAGGGTAATCCTCTGCCTATACCATCAGAAAAGAACAAAACATCTTTCTGGGTACAACACAGGGCATCTTAAGCCAGTAACCAACTCCGAGTACCAAACTCCCGGCTTAAAATAGAGGAAAAAATGAAACAAAAATCTAGATCTTGTGGGGGAGGGTCAAGGGCCTCCAGGCTAATCATTGGTCCTGCAGACCTCCTGAGGTGCAGGTGGCATCCAAGGGCGCTCAGCTAATCAGAGGGAGGAATAGAGGCTTGCACAGATCCTGACTGGATCCCAGGTCTACACTCACTCTGGTGTGCTGTTCTAGAATTGAATGACAACATATTAGGGACCACTTAGAAAAAAGTCATTGTCAAGACAGAAATGCATCACCAGGAAACACACGAGCAAGCAGGAGGGCACTGAGCCCCTGCCCAGGTCATGTCTCAGTACCACATCACATTGTTCCTCTCTCCTCTTCAGTTGCTATCGCTCATCCTCATGGAAGCCCTCCTTTATTGTCCCTTGTTGTCATCATCCTTGCAGTGCATCTCTTAATGTCCTAGAGTCTCCTGTGAGCTGAATCATTCCAGGGACCCATTGTGATGTAGATTAAGCATCCCCCACACCTCCTAGTCAGAATTTATTCCAAGCACTCAGAGAATAAGAAAAAAAAAGCTCTTTCATGAAGAACATATTTTTTTAAAAGAATAAATAAGTAAAGAAACAAAAAGACAAGTAACAGAAATAGAGTATGTCTGGTTCCGGCTAGTGTGAAAATAATTAATAAATAAATAAATAAATAAATAAATAAATAAATAAATAAATAAATAAATCCCAGCCCCAAACAGACATTTTTAACAGCATATACAGATCTTGGATATTATATTCCATTTATGCTGTCATCTCTAAATCTTTTAGGTCCTGGCCCCAAGTTACACTTTAAGCAATTAAACGTGCTTTCTAGAGACAGAGAACCACAAGGTTGATCATTTTGAACAAATGTGCGATTTACACAGCAGAGATATTGACACATGTGTTTTTGGAGTTCACCGGTGTTGTTCTTCTTCCACAGTTGTACCCAGGGTTATCTTGTCCCCTGGCAGTTATGTTCTTCCCAATAGGAGAAGAGTTGTCATCCATCCTGCCTGGCAGAATTATACTCTTCCAGGTAAGA
Organism: Mus pahari; assembly: GCF_900095145.1. Classification (NCBI taxonomy): domain Eukaryota; kingdom Metazoa; phylum Chordata; class Mammalia; order Rodentia; family Muridae; genus Mus; species Mus pahari. The sequence continues at coordinate 141,768,625 of NC_034591.1, forward strand.
GAGGCAGAGCTTAAGGGACTTAAAGGTGAACCAGGATGTAAAGGTGCCTGTCACCTAGGGCCAGCTGAGGCAGACTGCTTGGTAGATGCAGGCTCTGCTCTTTGACAGGGCATGATCATTAATGGCCAACAGTGAGCTAGGCTGTTTCCTTTTGCCGTGGAAATAGGCCTAACTGGTGTCAATCGTAGTGCACAAATCTTAACAGAAACAGGGTCTCCTCAAAGCTGGACTTCAATCATTTAAGTGGTACAAACTTTTCTCCGTACAGTTTCTAACAAGCTGGGTTAGAAAGTTACTTCTCATTGAGTCACATCAGAGGCAAGTCTGCTCTGCCTGAATTCTACCTGTGTAACCTAGTATTTCCTAAGCACTTTTGTTCCCCTCTAACACTAACTTCCTGCTTCCAGATTGCCCAATATTATTTCCCCATGAAGCTTCTACCAGACTCTACCATTTGCATAGTCTCCAGCCTCAGCCTACACCGAGATCATTTCAGCGCATCTAGCGCAGACTCTGGTGCGTGCTAGACTCTGGACAGGATCTAATTTACTGTTTCCACTCTTCCCTAGCCCCAGAAGCAAGTTATTTCAGAATAGCTGGAGCTTCGGTGTGACCCCTGCCCCTGATACAGAGCCTGGCGCTATTAAAGGCAGATTCCGTGGGATCTCAATGACACTCTGTCTTCCTTGGGAACCAAACAGAAACGCAGTGTGAGCAAATTAGGTTAGACACAAGGAAGAATGTTCTAGATGGGAAAGACTCCTCAGACCTGCAGTCCAGCGCCCAGCAAGAGCTAATTCTTTTCAAACTGGCTTTTACAAAAAAAAAAAAAAAAAAAAAAAAAAACCTGTCTGTGTTGATAGTGGGGTGTCCTTTCCCAGGGGACAAATGGCTAGATCAGCTGGCCTTTAGAGATCCCATCCACCCTTAGGAAGTCTAAGGCTGCATCCAACCATCATTATTTGAGGTATGGGGTTCCAACAAAGCAGAGAAAGAAGAAAATTAATCATTTAGTGAAAAGAGAAAAGGAAGAGGTCCCAGAAGGAGCAACCCCCCTCTGGGCTCTGCAAACCCAGGAGCCTCTGACTCCCTCCTGGCTCGCCCAGACTGCAACACCTGGCGTTTTCTTTGTATTGTTCTCGCCACAAGGCACCGGCTCATTTATCTTCCGCTGCTTGTGTTTTATTATAGGAAGGACATTTCAAGGGAGATTCACAAGTAAGGGATCCAAAAGACTTCCCTCCCAGACACTGTGCCTCCATTACCCCGGCTCCAGCTCCTGCAGCTTTATCCACGAGGTTCAGGAGAAGGAACTTGACATTGAAACTCCTTCAGGTTTTTCTGTTTTGGTTTTTCTCTCTTTCTTTGGTGGCCTCCTTCCCCAAACTGTTCCTCTGAGACTGTGTGTTACACAGTTCACATATCCTAACTCGAACTCACCATCTTCCTCACTGCAGGATTCGGGTTGTGGTGGATTTCCCTGTGAAAGAAACGCAGAAATGAAACAGATATTAGCATTTGCCATTTTCACCTCATATCACACGTATGCTCAGAAGTGCTCGTGCATACCGAGTGCATGCACGCACACACACACACACACACACACACACACACACACACACACACACGGGCACACACACGGGCACACACTTGTTTTCTTCACTGTGAAGCTGTGGTTTGAATGCAGGGCCCGTGCCTGAACAGCCTTCAGTGACCCCTGTTCCAGCCCTCACACCCACTGAGTTCTGTAGACCCTTCCTCCTTTGCCTCTTTTCTGTCTCTCTATTCTCAGGATCACCACTCTTCTGTGAGATTCCCACTGCTGCAATGCTCTCTCTGTGATGCAAATGTTTCTTTGCAGTTTGCTTGTCTAAACCACTCCATGTGTTTTATTTTCTGAGACTTATCAGTGAGATACAAGCTGATCTAATTGACTTCTTTCATTTGTTAAATAGTACCCAATTTGTAATAAGCTTCAAGCAGCCTATCATATGTATTAGATATATTCAATAGCCGGATAGTGCGCCAGTTATACATGGTAACCCCTATGAATTACAATTTGTAATCACCAGCTATCTTTTTGTTCTCTCTTCCAGCTCGGCTTTCTTTGAAATGATAAGCAGCTTTTTCTTCCTTCCCAGACATCTTTCTTTTCTTAGTTTTGCATGTAAACTCCACTCTGAAGTGGGAAGGAACAGACATTGCATCTTCTGCCTGGCTTTCGGGACAATTTTTGTTAGGTGGAGCTGTTAGATAAGGCTTGCCATTACTGTTAGTGGATACAGGCTATGTATGTTTTACTGCATGCGTGTCTGTGCACCATGTGTATGCCGTCGTGCCCTGGAGGCCAGAAGAGGGTATTGGATCCCCTGGAACTGGAATGACAGATGTTTCTGAGATGCCATGTTGGTACAGGGACCCAGACTCCAACCCTCTGCCTGTGCTCACCTTGAAGATCTCTCTGTCCCCATTAGATAGAAGTTTTGGGACTGGGGGTGGGGTGGGGGTGTCTCTCTTTTATGTAGCTCTGACTGTCCTGGAACTTGCTTTATAGACCAGGATGGCCTTGAACTCACAGACCTCTGCCTGCCTCTGCCTCCCAAATATTAGGAGATAAGGTTTGTACCACCATGGCCAGCATCCCCTTAAATGAGAGTTTGCTGTAGAGTTTTGGTGAATACTCTCTATTTGGGTTAAATAAATAAGTAAATAAATTTCCCAATTTGTTAAGGTTGTTGTTGTCTGTTTGGTTTGTGTTTTTGTTTGTTTGTTTTGTTGTTGTTGTTTTTGGTTTTGGTTTTGGGTTTTTTTTGACCTGGCAATGCTGGGGTTAGGGTTTGAAATCCCTCCACTTAGGAAACAGGAACAGGGGGATTACTAGGAGCTCAAAGCCAGATTGGGATGCATAGTAAAACGGTGACTTGGAAAAACAACTGGGAAAAAAAGTGACTTTTGAAAGCTGTCTGTGAGGTTGTATAGGTCGCTGCTCTAATTTGTTAGCATGCTGAATCATATTAGTACTGTTAAACTGACTATCACTAAATTCCAGAGATAAATCTAGCATGGTCACAATCCGGTTCCCTAGTGCACTGGCAGATTTGATTAATGATATTTGGCTAAGGGTCAAACTATTTAAAGCAAGATCGGTCTATAGTCTGCCAGCCTTCCATGATTCTGATATGGAAATGTGTACTTTGCTTATTTGTTCTTTGAAGAAGTTTGCATAAGACAGGAATTTCTGCTTGAATGTTCACTGACGAGACTGCACTTTGGAGCCATGCGTCCACTGCTGGTGTCTGCTCTATTGAAGAGGGGGCCCTTCACTACTTCCCGAATAGTTCGATGCTATCTGTGATCATTCAGTCTCCCAGTCCTGGTGAGCCAGATTCTGTGTTTTCCAATGTGTTGCATGAAGCCCATCACAGCTATCCTGTAATGCTGAAGCAGCCTCATTTCTCTTTGGTTTTTGTACATTTTTTCATTTTCAAAATATTATCTGGAGATCATTTATTTTGTCACCATATCTTGAAGAATCGACATTTATTTTTTACTCTTTTCTTTCTATTTTTCTTATATTGTCCATTTTGTTCCCATCTTTCTTGTTTCTTTTGTCTGATCCACTGGATTTATCAATCTCTAAAGTTTTAGACTTCATGAATTTCAGCATTTTTCAAAACTCCTAGTTGCACATTGCTGGTCACATCCGTGGAATTTCAGAGGGATAGTGTGCAAATTTGGAATGTGGACTGAGATCCTCTTTCCGCTATTTGGACAAGATGGGGCATCCCGCTTGTGCACTTGATAAGTTGACTTTTGTTTGTTTGTTTTTCAAAACAGGGTTTCTCCATGTAGTCCTGGCTGTCCTGGAACTCACTCTGTAGACCAGGCTGTCCTTGAACTCAGAAATCCGCCTGCCTCTGCCTCTCAAGTGCTGGGATTAAAGGCGTGAACCACCACTGCCCAGCTGATAAGTTGACTCTTATAATGAAATGCAGCATCACATCAAACTTAATAGTCATTGGGTGGTGTGTTTTCTTAAAGGAGAAATGTTCCCGTAGGCCCCCCTATCCCCCGCACTGAATATTTATTTCCCAATTGGTGGAGCTGTTTGGGGAGAGCGGGGTGAAGGAGGCATGGCCTTGTGGAGGAAGCATGTAACTGAGAGCCAGTCATGAAGCAGGGCTCCTCCGTGGTCCTGCTTCAGTTCCTGCCTCTGGCTCCTGCTCTGACTTTCTCTCATGACAGACTGTAATGTATTAAATCCTTTCTTCCCCAAGTTGCCTTGGTTCTCAATGTTTGTCACAGCAGCAGAAGTCAAACCAGGCAGGTGGCATCACCTATGGTAGGCCTACTACTTTATTTCTCTGTCAGTGTGATAAAACACTGACCAAAACCAACTTGGGGTTAGAAAAGGGTTTATTTAGCTTACTGTTTAGTTTATTGTGGAAGGAAGGCAAGACAAGAAGGAACTGGGAGCAGAGACCATGAAGGAACACTGCTTACTGCAAGGCTGACGTTCAGCCACCCTGTTTAAACAATTCAGGCCCATGTGCCTAAGTATGGTGCAACCCACAGTGGGCTAGGCTCTTCCACATCAATCAGAAATCAAGAAAATGCCCCCACAGACGTGCCTACAGGCTAATCTGAGGGAGTCAATTCTTTAGTGTATTTTCCCTCTTTCTTGGCTTGTCAGCTTGACAACCAAAATTAACCATCACAGTAGGTAAGCCATAAATTAAAAAATGGAAGTCAGTCATTTGACATTCATATCTAAAAAGCAACTATGGTTAACTCACAGCTGGTTAAAGTGCGGAGAATAAGTATCCATGCCTTGCTAAGCCACAAATGAGATATCTGCATCACCCCCGCAAGCCAAGGCTCAAGGAACATCCTGAAAGGGGCAAAAGGTTGTAAGAAGGACCAGGGAGATGACCCAGTATGCAAGAGGACTTGCTGGTCTTACAGAAGATCCACATCCAGCTCCCAGAGTGCACATGGCAGCCCACCACCACGTATAACTCCAGTTCCAAGGGATCATACGCTCTCTTCTGGCCTCCTTGGGCACTGCATGCACAAGGTGCACAGGCGTACAAGCAGGCAAAGCATTCATACTTAAAAAATAAAAATGAGTAGTCGTAAGAAAATAAAAATTGTAAGAGCCTAAGGCTGAGGAGTGTGTCTTCTGGAAGGACCAGGTCTCCTGCATTTATGAGCTTGTGGTTGTCTGCACAAGACCCACATCAGTCTGCATGCAACCCAGCCAGTCAGCAGTCCAGCATGGAGGATATGGACGAGAATATCACCCCTCTCACCCTAGCTGGGAAGCTCTGGAGAGTGAGTGGATGGGTTCTGGGGAAAGGAGACTCATTTTTCAAGGGTGTGGCCCCTGGTGAATCCGCCATGATCCAGTGGAGGGCCCCACCCCCTTGAGAATATGGGCTGCAGGGGTCATGAAAAAGAGGAGGAGCAGGGAAAGAAAAAGGGGGAGGCACTGTTTGGGGGTAGACGAGAGTGGAGGTGGGTGTGAGGCACACAGAGAAAGGGGTGGGGTGAGTTTGATTGACGTATACTATACGCATGTGTGACGTCTCAATGAATTAGTAAAATAGTATATTTAAAGGGACACAGTCCCTGGAAACTAAAACAGAATCAGCGAGTTTAAAAGCAAACGAAAACCATAGAAAGGTTAACTCTCGCTCTCTTAGTCTGTGTTTGATTAGAAAGACTGGATTCTCTGACTTGGGGTGTGGGGTTATGCATGTGCGTGTACGTTGGGAAGACATTATTAATTGTGCTGTTCAAAGAGCATGATCAGATGCTGCTTAGGAGTAGAACACTTGTTTAGCAAGCACAAGGCCTTGGGTCTGATGTCCAGCACTGCAAAATAAAATGAACTATTACTTTTGCGTCCTTCATGTATGCAGTCTGAGAAAGATATAAGAAGGGGTGGGGCCAGCTCAGCTGGCAAAGTGCTCACCTTGCAGGCAGAAGGATCTGAGTTCAGATCCCCAAACATACATTTAAAAACAGGGGAGTGAGTGTAGCACAGTAATCCAGGGCTGAGGAGGCTGAGAAGGAAGATCGCTGGAGCTCTCTGGCCTGCTAGTCTGGGTGAACTCCGGCTCCAGTGAGAGAGCCTGTCTCAAATAACAAGGTGGAGACAGCCAAGGGAAGACACCTGATGTCAATCTCTGACTTCACATACACATGTGCACACATGAGCACATAGAAATAGATCCCATGCATACATAAGAAAAGCATGTATTAAAATGCATTTGCCAACACTGTCCAATGCTACCACCAGCTGGACAATACAGGCCCATTAGGCACAATTTAGCTTACAGTTACTACATATTGGTGAATAGTTTCTCTAGTACAGTCTCTTTCTTATGTGCTTTCTTGCTGGTCTTGATCTGACCGTCCTGGGTTTTCTCTTACTTACTACTTGCTTTGTCTTTTGTCTCGGTGTTTCCATCCCTTCTATTTTCTGCAACTTAGGTTGCTCTTTTCCTGACTAATTCTTCGCTAACAACGTTTATGATATCCAAATAGGAAGACCTTAGCCAGGGACTTTGCCGTGATTGGAGGTTCATGAGATTGAGTGAATGCCTTGTGGTCTCCATGAGGAGACGGGGGAGCAGACAGCAGGAGTCATGCAGGCATCACCAGCCTGCCATGGGGGTGCAGATAATGTTCAGTGGACAGACCAGAGCCAGGCAGATCCTGCTGTGAGGCGTCATCACAGGCAGCTCTGTCTCTGGTATTTATAGCTCCATGTAGGTGGGAATGAGGCTCCTCAGAACACAGAGAAGGTCTCAGCCCAGAGAACCACTGATAGCTCAACACAACCCTGCAGTCTCTATGGTGTAGACGATGCTTCAGAGATGGCAGCCAGGTCTCATTTCCTGACTGTATTGATGAAGACAAAGACACAGCATCTTAGAGATCAGACCCTGCTAGAGCCAAAGTTCTGCTCATAAAAAAAAAAAAAGAAAGAAAGAAAAAGAAATCCAGCGTTCTCCCTCTGCCTATCACCCTTCCTGAAGTAGTGTGCTTTGCCTTAACCAAATCTTTTGGCCAAAGTGGAGAGCCCATAGGCTCTTGGTGAACCCTGTTCTCCTGTTTAAGATCCTCAAAGAAAACAGCCTGTCTTCCATAGGACGGAAATGTGAATAGAGAAATAAAGATGGGGAGTCTTGGGTGAGAGACAGCGTCCAAGCTGAGCTGAACTAGTTAAGGCTGAGATACTTGCTATGCATCATCTCTAGCTGTAGAGCCTGGGGAAAATGGCCTTTGAGAGCACTCCTAGAGGGCTGATGGGCATCATGAAGGTAGGCCTAGATTGGCCATTTTTTTTTTAATTTGGGCCTCAGTTTACCCATCTGTATTGCAGGATGTGTACCTCAGATGTACCTTCTCACTCATTTTGTTAGTCACCGTTAGGACACATCTTCTAGCCAACCTTAATCACACTGCCACGGTTCTGTACATTGGTTTTTGTTTACTTAAGCACTTTCCTCGTCTTAATCAATTCCACTTGTAGACTGATGGGTTTGATATGATGGTTGGAAAGTTCTTTCTAAGCCACTTTTAATTGAGGACATAAGTAGTATTCATTTTTTGACATACTTAGGGCTCCCAGAATCCCCTTACGTGGAGGTACAATCGATCACGTCTGAAAGTTTGTAGGTGAGACGTCTCTTCCCAATCTAAAGAGTGTTAGCATGAAAGAAGCTTTTAACTGCCAAAGTTATCGGCAGGAAGAGAAGACGAGTAGGACCCCAGGATCTAGTCAGGCTTTTTCTTCTCTGTTTCGTTCTTCCCGCTTCTTAGAAAGGGTGGACAGAAAACTACAAGAGAGCCAAAGCCATGGTTCACCCAAACTCGGCATAAAACCATAGAGGAGGGCTGGAACATTGCAAGACTCGCTGTGGCTGCCATCGGGGCTGGAAGCAACATGCTTACTTATCTGGTTGTAAGATCTGTGCACCCCTTGTCCTCCACCCAAGACTTCTCCCAGACACTCTCTGCTGTTGACATTCAACTAGAGTATTCACATCTTACTCCTCTTTCATACAGCAGACATCTCCTTTCTCCCTCTCAGGGTGGGGGACACGTGTGCAACTCTACGCAAACGAGACTTCTGAGTGACAATGATGAATAGCTCAGAGAGAGGCTCCAGAAAGCTATAATAATATCTATAAATTATCCATGACCTAGATCCTTTCAGGGCTGTTCTGACTTTTGGTCTTCCCTCAGAATTTTGCGTGATTGGGCCCGCTTGCATCTTCTCTACACAGGAGACAAGGTAGATCTCATATCCAAGCACCGGGGAAGAAACGATGGCCTAGAGTTAGGATGTCTGTGCACAGGAATAAAGGTGGAGTTCTGTGGGATGTCACTTATCTTCATGGCCATGCGAGATACATATAAGTCACGGTTTAAGATCTCCCAGACATATTAGAGCTTTGTGTTATTGTCTGCTTATTGAATAGTGAATTTGAGACCCGGGGAAGAGGAGACCAAGTTTCTGTAGAGCCTGGAAGTTCAGTGTGACAATGACAGGAAGTTCAGTATGACAATGACAAGAACACTAAAATGAAGATCTGATCCCTGCGTCATTGCCATGTTGTTAGGCTGGGCAAGCTGCTGGGCAGGGACAGGGTCCTCATCTGGTCATCCTGAGACATCTAAGGGCAAAGTCTGCTCTAAGTGGAGTGGACATAATGTATTGTCTCAACTAGCAATGCCCAAAAATGAAGTAGATGTTATTCTAGCTATGAATGATTCCAGCAGGATCAACCCAGGGCTGTCCTGGCAGACAATGAGGAGGACCCTCCTACTCAGAAGAGGAAAGTAGTGGAAGGCATTTCCCTCCGTATCTATGAACATATTTATGTAGTCTGGTTGAGTACTAGGAAATCAATGCTAGGCATGTATGAATGTCTTGCAGAAATGAGAGGACTGGGAACCAGAATCTATAGGGAATTGTTAGATTCAGCTCCTCAACCATAGACCTAATTCCTTACAAAGACCTAAAGGTCTTCAGAAGCCATTGATGCCTCCAAAATATCTGGACTTCTGTCCAGATGTCTCCAGTGAATTACTTAGGTAGGTATGCTACAGGTGACTACCGTGGGACCACCAACCAAAGGTTCTATTCATGAAGTGCCAGTCTCACAAGCATGTCCCAGTGCTGAAGACAGGGCTGCTACCATCACTAGGAGGCTTTGTCGTGCCAGGATGAGTCCTCCAGCTTGCAGGAACTGGCAAGGGAAGCCTGGCAGCCCTGATGTAAAGCCTTATCACCACAGGGTGCTTTTCCAGCCTGTGTCTGTAGGGGGCACTCTCGAGCACATCACCTCACCAGCAGCTGTTACCACACAAAGGACTCTTAGAGACTCCAGGGAATGGGGTGAGGAACACTGACTTTCTAAGCATTTGGATTCTGATCTTGCTTCAAGTTAGACAGGGCTGTATGGTGGTTGTAGGCAATACAATGGATAGTTTGTGCCATTTCTAAGGTTAATCTCTAAGCATCTTCCAAGCATTCCTCTACCCACAAGCTGTGGGATGGTGTGGGGGCTGGGTAATGGCAGAGCCTGAACCCCGAATGACTTCACAGGACAGTACCGCTTCCCCAGACCTCTTTCAACGGCTCATGATCATCATGACTTGAGTTCAGGCAGGCTACTGTGCATCAAGGCTTGGGTGGGGTTGAACTGCCCCGATGTCACCACCCACAGGTCTGTAAAGACTCAGTAAAGTGTGCTGCCAGGAGCGGCTGTGGACCTTTAACAGGTGAGAGCTGGTAAGGTCTTTGGAATCATCTGTACAGGTCTGGTCTCCCTCCCTTGTCCCAGGCTTCACCGTAGTACAATACCTTCCCTGGTGTGTCTTATTTCAGCCAAAGACAAGACAATGATGGAGATAGTCTGTTACCCCCAAATTACGTCTGTTTTACATATTATTTTCTTGATGTTACTGAGCCTTCCCCTCCTTTCACTGTCCTGAAAAGTCTCATCCTTGCGAGACTCCAGTCAGGCAACTCTTTGCTCTGGTTCCCAACCGGTCACAACAGGCTGGCTGTCCTCCACCGCCTTCAACAGTGGCTAAGCCATCGAAGCTGCCTGCTGTAAACCATGAGCTTAATAAACATTTTCCTTCCGTATTTTATAGTAGTCACTCAAGACGGCCTGATGCCTAATGTCCATCTACTAAGAGTCGCTCTGCAAGCAGCGCTGTCTCTCTGGCCAGTATACAATGGCAGTAATTTTGCAAATTAGTCAAAACCAGAATAATAAAGAAAGCACCCTACATATAAGAAAATGGCTTCGGGTTACCTCCTACTGTTCTGGGCTTTCAGGTGCCACAGTGATATTGAACAAAGAAACTTTAGACCTATGGTCACAACTGTGTCCCCTGAAAGCATTCAAGGGTTCAAGCCTACCCCAGTTTTCTTCTCTTGCTCAAATGGAACATGGGTGTGGCCTGTGTGACTGATGGATTGGAGTGGAGGACATAATATGGAGTCTGGGAGATGGTCACCTTCGTCTGTCATCTCCCTTAACAATGCCATCCCCACCCC
>NC_034591.1:141779284-141807701 GCF_900095145.1 Mus pahari
CCCACCGCACCCCCACCCCAGAATGCTCCTAACAGCCTTTTGACCACTGAGTTCACACTTACTTCCATCCCCCATCTCTTCTGAAGAGCAAGTGTCCCTAGCTACCTCATCTGAACCTCTTTCTTGACAATAAAATAAAAGACAACCTTTCACCCCTGCCTGTCCTGTGGGACCACCTGTTGACATCCAGCCACCCCTGGCCTTCTTTAGCCCCTGGGGAGGGGGACATGCTGCCCTGTTCTGAGTCCTTTGCCTTCTCTCCCCTTCTGCGTGCCTGGGAAAGCAGCAGGCGTGGAGGGAGCAGAGAGGCAGTGTCAGCTTCGGCTAAGGCCTTCCCTCCGACATGGCTTTGCTGTCCAGATGCAGAGTCATCTAAACAACAAGCGCCTGTTCTCCGTCCCAGTGTCAGCCAGTGCCTGCCTCTCAGGCATCCGAGAGCTGAGCCATGATCTCCGTTTATAGTTGGGACGTCCTCTGAGAGCTAGAAATGTGTCCTGTGTAAACACTCTGAGCATGCCCTGACAGACGCACAGCTGGAGAGTGAACACTAGCTCCGGTGGTGCCCGTGGACATGACAAAGACATCACTTGCCTTCCTCCACGCCAATCCATCAGTCACACTGGCCACACCCAGCTGATTCCTTTGCCAGGCTTCCTGAACCTGTGTTCAATGACCATTCTTTCCTTTCCATTGGTTCTGTAACCTACCAGCTGTGTGACCCTGGGCAAGTCAGCTAACCTCTCTGGGCACTGATGTTCTCAGATGAATATTGTAAGAACCCAGAGATGCCCCTCTGATCATTAGCACTTCAAAACATATGTGTAGAGACCCTCACATGACAGTTAGTGGCCTCTGGGGTGTCTCTACAAGAATTAGTTCCTTTCCTTTTCCCCCTACTGTCTGACACCCTCTCTCACTTCCATGGAAGGCTGTAAAGAACCCAGTGACTCTGACACCTTTACCTCAGGTCTGCTTTGAGCAGGCTTTCCTGCTGCTGCTGCTGAGGCCCCTCCCCCTCCCATAGCCCTGGACTTCCCATCTCTTCGTCCTTGGAACTCTTCTGACGATTCACTCATTCACTCTTTGTGACCAACTGCCTGCCTCTCCCTGTCACCTCTGCTCTCTTGCCTATGACCCTTCTCCAGATGGACTTCCTCTCTGAGAAGAAAGGCAAGAGTCAGTCAGTAGCCTGACTCGCTCTATCATCTCCTTCCCTGGCTCTATGTTTGCCTCCTTGGGATCTTTTTTTTTTTTTTTTTTTTTTTTTTTTTTTTGAGTCACCTTGAATTCCACAAACAACTAGACCCTGTGGGCACTCTTTTGTGAGCAACGTAGATATGCGTGCTTCTGCCTGTCCACAGCTTCAGAATGTACTGAGCGGCTCTGTTAGTTGTATGGGCTACAACCTGCAAAGTAGGCCTAATTCCCTTTGCCGGCTGGCCACTGCAAAACGCATTGAGTTTTTTTATTGTGATATTAGCTAATAGTAACTCTCAGATTACACACCATAACATGTGTGTAATATATATGTACATATGTAGATGTGCGTGTGTGTGTGTGTGTGTGTGTGTGTGTGTGACAGAATGCCACAAGAGGGCTCAAGGGGCTGCTACAGGGTTGAAGGTCCTCTAAAGGCCCCTCTGAGGGATAGAAGAAGGAAGCTGACAGAAACTCAAGACAAGTCTCTTCAGGCATTAGGTAACCCATCCTATTGGTGGTGCTAGAGGTCCCAGCATAGAGTAAAGATACAGGGTCAGAGTTCAGCTGGGCCTCAGGGTTCAGCCATCCTGTCCTGACTGGATGAAAGACTATGAAGTCCATACAAGGCAAAGTACGGAACAGGATCCAAGTGGGCAGACAGACAGACAAATGATGGCGATTGGGCCGGCCACCTTGAGAGCGGTAACTCAGTCAAGCTGAAACTCCTGGGAGAGTCAAGATTTCTCTGCCTGTCAGACCCTTGGCACACATACTAGGGGTCAGCTGACAGGCTGTCAGGGGCCATCACAACTTCAGTGTCTTCCTGCTTACAGGGTCTGCAGTCCCCTTCCTTGGCCTTGAGTGTTTGATAACTTTTTGGTCCTGATTTTCTTGATACAATTTTAATTATATTCATGTGCTCATAAGGTCTCAGTTTATGTGGGTAAATTTAGAAGGGGCATCCTTTCATGAATAAGTAATTGATCGGTCTGTGCCTTGTGGGTGGCACTGGCCAGATGGTGTTATTTATGCGTCCACCAAGGTACAGAGGCATCAGCCTCGGGGATTGCACTCAAAATGGTATCCCAAGCTGCTTCTAAAATGGAGTCTCCCAAAGCAAGCCAGGCTGAAGAGCGAGTTAGTGTTTTACACAGCATGGGGTACTGCAGAACAGGGCACAGCCTGAACTCAACTAGAAAGGGTCAGAACACATCTGCATAACATGGGATCAAACTATTCCCACGCAGCAGGCAAGCCTGCACACTGTGCCCACGTGGGGGCAATTATCCCAGATGGTGAGGCCACCACACCCTGGAGCAGACCAACCCTCTCACAGAACCAGGTGGCTTCCCTAAAGTGACAACGGCTAACTCTTCCAACCATTTCTAACTAACGACTTCTCCAGATCACCTTACAGAACTGAAAGATAGATAATGACAAAGGGGACCAACCATACCTCACCCAAGACTGCTTAATGATATATAACCCTTGACCACTGTCCTTGTTCCTCCTCCATTTAAACCTAAATACCCCCAGAGACCCTTTTATTTGCTTCTCTTCCCCATGTGGCCACACTGAGTAAATCTCTATGCTTTTCTTCATTGTCTGTCTCCCTTTTCTATTGGATTGGAAATGGTTGTTGTTTTTGTTGTTGCTGCTCTTCTTCTTTTTCTTCTTCTTCTTCTTCTTCTTCTTCTTCTTCTTCTTCTTCTTCTTCTTCTTCTTCTTCTTCTTCTTCTTCTTCTTCTTCTTTTTCTTCCCCTCCCCCTCCTCCTTCTTCTCTCTTCCTCCTCCCTTCCCCCTCCTCCTTTCCCTCCCCCTTCTCCTTCAAGGCATGGTCTTATGAAGCCTACAACGACCTCAAACTCACTATGTGACCTGGATTAGCCTTGAGCCTCCTGCTTGTGCCTCTCAAAGGCTGGGATTACAAGAGTGTGCTTCCATGGCCTGCTCAGTTGATTCTTTAACTAGCATGCTAAGAGTGGCAGAGTGTAGCCTTTGGGGCACTACTGAACCCTGGACTTTTATCCTGGAAACTTCAGTTACTTAAGTTACTTTTCAGTACCTGAGGACATTGCTCTTCTATAGCTGACCATCCCTGCATCTGAGCTCCCCACTCATGTCTACTGAGTGGCTAAATTAGTCACCAAATGAGTGAGTGAGTATGTAGCCCATGCAAATTAAAATGGTGTATAATCTCCCTACAGACTCTCTCACTTAACCTTCATGACTCCATCCATTATTGCAGGGGATCTGTACCCAGTAGCACTAATTTGTGACATTACATTATATTTTTAGCTACAGACAGAAGTTGTGGCTGACACGTGTGTCTTAAAAGTCAGAGTAGGGGCTGCAGAGATGGCTCAGCAGTTAAGAGCACTTGCTGCTCTTATAAAAGACCCCAGGTTCAGTTCCCAGAACCCATAAGCCAGCTTCCGCCCATCTTTAACTCCAGTTCCAAATGATCCAATGCCCTCTTCTGGCCTCTTCAAGTACTACATGCTTGTGATATGCATACATACATGCAGATGGAACATCCATACACACGCACACGTGTGCACACACAGAGAGGGGGGGGCAGAGATGGTGCTTTAATTATAAGACAGAACCTCCAGAAACACGAGGTCCTGGAGGCAAAATGCTGTTTCTTTGGGTTCGTTGGATTCCTGTGTGTCCTGAAGAGAATCTGTGGCCTGGGCAAGCATTGTTGGTCCTCTTTTCAAAGCCTTCTGGGAGCTCCTACCTGCCTGCATCATGTGGCACACGAGGGTGTGCTGGATCCAGCTTGTGCTAACTTCCTAGAACTAAATGTCAACTTTCAGGAAGTCTGCAGTGCAGGTGATATCATACTAGGACCTTAAAATAGTCCCTAGTGGGAGTATTCCCAAGGGAGACTAGCAAAAGGCTTCAGACAAGAGCTTGTAATCCAGAGGGTGTACATTCACCGACAGACACCCACTAGTCCCTCACTTCTGGGTGCTTTGGGAAGCTGCGGTGGTTAGTTTTAACCAGCAGCTTGCTACATTCACCCCACGAGGGGAAATGAGTCTCGGAGATGAATTCTCTAGATCAGATTATTCTATGGGCATCTTTGTGAGGGGTTGGCTACATTAACTGATGGGAGAAGACACAGCCTACTGCGGATGCCACTGTTGCCTTGGGTTTGGGCCCTGGACTATGTAAGAGTGGAAAAAATCAAGCTAAGCACTTGGAATGCACACAGTCATTTGTTTGCCCTTGACTGTGGGTGTGAAGCGACTCAGTTTTAACAGATTTAAGTTCCTGCTGACATGTCTTCCCTGATGTGAAGAATGTAACCTGGAATCGTGAGCTAAAGTAAGCCCTTTCACTGGACCTAGACCTCCCTCGCAAATGTGGCAGATGTGCAGCTTGATTTTCATGTGGGTCCCAAACAGCTGGAGTAGGGGCTATTCCAAAAGCTGTTGCCTGTGCATGGACTATGTTCTTCTAGCTGGGCTGTCTTGTCTGGCCTCAGTGCACTTAGCCTCACAGAGAAGATGTACCAGGATGGGGGGTGGGATACCCAAGAGGCCCCCACCTGCTCAAAGGAGGAGGGGGAATGGGAGAAGGATTGTGGGAGGAGGTGACTTGGAGGAGGCAATAAGAGAGATATAAAAATTAATAAGTAAGGCCAGGTGTGGTAGCGCACACCTTTAATCCCAGCACTCGGGAGGCAGAAGCAGGCAGATTTCTGAGTTTGAGGCCAGCTTGGACTACAAAGTGAGTTCCAGAACAGCCAGGAAACCCTGTCTCTAAAAAACAAACAAACAAACAAACAAAAAAACACAAACAAAAAATAAATAAGTGAAACTAGCAACAATAATAGAGAGAAAAATTAAGCTCTTTCTCCTCTACATTGATTTTTGTTGTGGGTATTTTCTCACAGAACCGAAATTAGATTAGGACAAAAGGCTCTGCTGCCTTACTGTCTTCTTACCAGACATAGTCTAGAATTGTGTTCCATAAATTTTATGGTCAATGTTTCTGGCAATTGCCTTCTCCATAGTACTGTCTACAATACCTTTTTGTGAAAAGAGAACCTTAATGTCTCTCAGGAGACAAGAGAGATCTTTATCTGATGAGCAATCTGGATTGTATGGAGCAAGTAGGTATGGAAACTCTGGGAACCGATGTTGCTAAAGGTCTGGGCTCTGGGGGAAGACCTTCTACATGTGGAGATGAACTGCTACGCCTCACCTGAAAGAAGATCTCAAGGAGTTACCTAACCTCTTGGATCCTCTGCTTTCTTATCAGCAATATGTAAAGACATATACTACCTATAGTACAGGTGTTGTGCAGAAATTATATCCAGTCTGAAACGTTCCATCTCAGAGGGAAACTCCTTAAGACTCAGAAAGTTCTACAGGTATCTTCCTTATGTCTCAAGAAGAAATCAACTCAGAAGTCTCAGAAAGTTCATGAAACTTATTAAATTGAAACCCTACCCCTAACACATCCAAAGTTATATAAGCATTAAGGGCTGCCAAGGAGAAAAGACACTCCATCCTGTCAAGCTGCCAGCAAAGTGTGCAGGGAGCTCCAGGTTCAATCACTCATGAGTTATCACCCAGGCTGGCCTTCAGTGACACAGCTGCCTTTGAGTTGTCCCTTTTCCAGTAAGTAACTCCTCAACCCAGCTCCTAACCACAATAAGCTCATCATCAAATTAGACTCAGGTAGTATTGTTACTTTGATTTGTGGTTTCCTTATTTGAGATGAATAAATGTTTGTTCACATATCCCTAGGAAAAATGTCACACAACAATTTGGCAACCATGAAGGTCAAGGGCCCAACATGGTGTCCACTCTGTGATCCTTTTTCTCAGTTGCTGACTGTCACAACTACCTTCTTATTCCCATAAACACACAAGAGTATAACAGGGAAGTCTCAGCTCATTTGCCTTTCTGAGTTCTTCTTTTCTTTATAGGATCTCTACAAATCATGAAAGGTTTTGGAAATAAGCCCCAGTCTGCCTTTCAGTCTCACCGCTCAATCCTGGTGAGCCTTCCAGAGCCTTCCAGAGTCTTCCAGAGACAGCCAGTGTGCTCACTTTCCACATCTTTTGTTACAACCCTATACTATGATCAGATAAATGAATGAATATTAAAATAAGAAAATAATGTGTGCGAGATACTGAACCAAATTGGGTGCTCAGGTGGTCAGGGCAGCAAGACCTGGATATCCATGTATAGTCACAGGAGATATAACAGCGAATGTGATAGACCCCCATAAAGGCAGACATGTTGTGGGAATTGTAAGGAGTGCTCCAGGACATTTGACAGAAGTCATGCTACCTTCGTGAAGGCCCAACTTCGGGCATATTGCATGAAAGCTCCCAAGCCTGCCGCCTCCCTTTTTGATCGGACAGATCTCAAAACCTCCTTTCGAGAGCTCAAGACTGGGCTCTCTGCACTCTCACATGCATGTGAGGATCTGAAAGAGATTGGCAGAGGGGACTCTAAGTCATCGGGTGGAGGGTGTGTGTAAAAGGTGCCAACACCTGCAAGAAGCAAGGCAGCTCTAGAATGGACTAGTGACCTTTTTAAGGGACTGGAATGAAACAGGGTCCCCACTGTGTGGCCCAGGCTTCCCTTGAGCTCATTGTATAACACAGACTGGGCTCAAACTCCTGAGCTGACCGCCTCTACCTTCTAAAGGCTGGAGTTGCTCTCGGAAGCCACTTTGCCTGTGTAGACACTCTCTATCTGGGAGCAAAGAACACACCAGAGAGGTGGGGTAGAATCTGAAGGGAAGCATTTGGTCCTCTGTGGTGGTGGTAACTCGGCTGGCCCCCTCTCCCCTGGTGCAAGTTTGCCACAGACTCCTGCTCAGCAGGAGCAGGCAAGAGAATGCACTGAGATGTTGAAGACACAGGCAAATTCCACGTTCCATTCAACCTACATATGAGATTTTAAAAACCAAGTAAAGGGTCAGGGCCTGATCTCTGGGCTCTCTGAGGCTCTGCTTTCTCATCTACAGGAGCCCCCACTTTCAGGGTACTTGTGAGGTTGGGGAGATTCCCAGCATGCAAGAAGACCGACTGTGCTTGGCCACACCACAAGCAGCAACAGCACCCCAGAGTGGAGAGCCTGGAGGCCTGGAATGACACCTGACCCTAACTGACCCACCTTTCCCAGCTTCTGGTGGCTCAGATATCCAGTCGATGCTCCCATCTGTCTCCATTCCCCTGACTCTCCCTAACTATGCCACTCCATTGTGAGTCTCTAGCAGGATACCTGTCTCCAGGCAATGTAGGCAGTTACATCTCAAGATGATTAACTGAATTACATCTGCAGAGAGACTGCATCCCAGCATCCTTCCTCCTCACTGATTGTTCGACTGTGCCAATTTGCTTCTCTGTGCCTCTGTTCTCCCTGTCACCAGAACAATGCACACATCACTCCCTTAGGTTCCCAGGGACTCAGTGCCCATGATGCAGATTTATATCCAATTCACGGGAAGCGGTAGGTGACTGGGATGGCTAATCTTGGCTGTCAACATCTGGGAAGAAAGAACCTCAATTGAAGAACTGTGTCCATTAAATTGTTCTGTGGACGTATATCTATAGAGTACTTTTTGCTAATTGATATAAGAGGGCCTAACTCACTATAGCCTAGGCAAGTGGGCCTGGGCTACAAATACACACACACACACACACACACACACACACACAGAGAGAAAGAGAGAGAGAGAGAGAGAGAGAGAGAGAGAGAGAGATCTCACATATACATAATATATATATATATATATATATATTGCACATATACATTTTACACACATATACACATTATATATTACACACATATACAATATATGTATGCATACATACTGTTTTGCTCCCTCCAGGTTGCTCATCATACATATATATATATGTGTGTGTGTGTGTGTGTGTGTGTGTGTATGTATATATGTATATGTGTGTGCATGCCTGTGTGTATGTGTGTAATATTCATATACACATACATACACACATATGCATGCACACGCACACATGTCAGGGCAGGATCTCAAGGCGATAATCCAGATTCAGAAACTGAAGCAAAAACTGAGGAGGACCACTGCTTACCAGCTAGGCATGGCTTCTGGATGAGTGACAAGGATGTGCTTTCTATGCAGAAAGAGCAGCAGGCTGAGGAGAGCTGGCAGCACCAAGGTTCACTCTGTCATTGCTAAGAGGTCATCGACATCTCATCGCCTTGGAAGCGTCAACAGAGATGTCCATTCTCTCACATCTCTGAAGGCCAGACTTCTGAAATCAAACTCCGCCATAGCCATGTTCCCTACAAAGGCTGTAGGGAGATCCCTTCCTTACCTCTTCCAGCTCCTAATGGCCTGGATGTCTATGACTGGTGCTGCCATCTCTGCTTCCATCTTTCCTGGGTCTCTTCCTCTGCCACCCCACTGTGTGTCTTTTAGACAAGTGCTTGTTCTCACATCACATGATGGGCCACTTGCACCTGAGATGAACATAAGGCCATGCTCATGAGTCCCAGGGGACAGACTGATTTCCAGCAGATATCAGGATTTACAGGCCACCTCTTAGTGGGTTCGAGGATCTTGTGTCAAGGAACAATGTGATGCTGCATTGCAGCAGAAGCAGACATAATTAATTAGGAGAAGATACACTTCCAAAGTGGGGGAAAGAGCCAGTGTATGGGGAGAGTTTAACAGCTCAAAAAGGGGTGATGCATAAAGGATTGGCCTGATGGGCTTTTCTGTGGATGCTTGACCTGTGTTATGTTGCTCTAGCTACAGCTTCATGCACTGAGTGTTTTATCCTCAGCAACATCTTAGATATTCACCCAGAGATGTGCATTCCATTGTTAGCATGGGCCATTGTCAAGTACTCTTGAGTACCTTGGTTGTCAGAGGAGGATAGTCACTGAAGGAGGATATCGGAGCAGATTTAAATGGTACCCAGCTTCTGAACAACCCTACCCAAATAACCCCCTGGCTGTGCTCGTAATTGCATCCAAGTAGGTAATACAGGTCAGCCCCTTGCTGAGCTGTGCTTTTAAACCAGTGACTTGACTAATCCTTCTCTATCTGTTTATACTAATGACTCCCTTCACTTTGGGGGGTGGGAGCTGCTCTAACCACCCTGGAGTTCTGAGGGGTTCCATTCAACCCTTCACGGTGGGTTATAGTTGTGTGATTGGGACAGGATAATTGGGAATCAAGGGAGACACCTCCTGGGTACATGGGCCCTTAGTCATGATAGTGAGGATGTGACCCAGTTACATAGGCACACCGTAGAAAAAGCAAACAGCTTATGATCAGGTCGGTTTCTCTTACTAAGAAGCTTCAAGGCTTTGGGCTTTAGACCTCAATAAAACATTCCTTTTGTTTTTGTTGGGCATGATGGCTGTCGTGACCTTTCTCTTTGTCATTCTGACAGTCCAGTGTTCAACCCTGTGGGGAACTGCTTCTAGACTGAGATCCACCTTAGACATCTAAGAGTTAAGAAAAGGAAGTGCAGAGTAAATGTGTATCGTCTGATGTGAGCGTGGCCCTGCCAAGGACATGTGCCTAGGCCCCATGTGAGAGGCAAAGCCTTCCCTGAATGCACCTCCGAGGGATGGCAAAGCTGCCCTCCAGGACAAGGACAAATATTGCCAGTGTTGCAGAGAATGGCTTCCACAGCTTTCTCCTCTGGATGGCCTGAAGAACACTCTCTGATGAGGACTGTTCCTACTAAGATGAACTAGCCCTCCATCCTTGCTCAGCTGCATTCCAGACACCATAAGATCCGCCTCCCTGTTTAACTGTTTGTGATAAACATGCTGAACTTCTGGGGTGCTGTAGCTTCTCCATCCAAGAGCCGAGCCCAGCCCACCTGAACCCCACTTCTCTGTGGACATGTCAGTTCTTCCTTCGTTTCCTGGTTGCCCCAGTCAAATCAGCCCCTGGGTCTGCGAAAGGATGCCGCAAATGAATTCTCTTGGTGCGTCAGGAAAGCTTTTGCCTCTCTGACCTAGGAAGTAAATTGCATCCCCTCTGATTTTTAGCTGAGAGAGAGCAGAGGTCACTTGAGTGCCTGAAACAATTAGAGGCAGGGAACAGAGAACCCGCTCCCTACCCGATGTCACTAACAAGCCGTGACACTAAGCAAATCACCTTGACGATTTGGACTTCAGGTCCCTCTCCTGCCTGGATGTGGAGCTTATGTTTGATGGTTTATCCCTTTCCTGTTCCGGCATGAGGGGGGAGGGGAATCTATGTCTATCTTGCCCTGGATCCTGGAACAGACCTGTTGTGTAAGAGGGACACTGCCTTCCTTGTTATCTTCTTGGGAGAACAACCTACATTCCTTTGCTCTCACATCAACCACAAAGGCCAGCGTGAGACTCTGTAACCTTGGAAGAAGTGTACATTTCTCCTCAGCAGGAGGCAGTGAACCCACTGCAGACAGCAGCTGAGATGCCTGAATCCATTCAGATGTGACACCATCTACCTAAGACTCCTGGGAGGTTTCTATCTATAGACCTGTCACGTGAAATGAAGGTCACATGTTCTCCTTGCCTTACCTGTGACTCCACCTGCTATAAACTAAGGTCTCTCCAACAGCCCCCTCAGCTTTGATGAATTAGCCTGAGCAGCTCCCAGACTTCTGGAGAACTACTAGCTGGTATAAAGAACTTGGCCAAGGGTCCTGATGATGACTTGCATGTGCCATGGGAGGAGGGACAGGTAGAGATAAGTATGTGGAGGTTCCATATCCTATGTGGCCACACCAGATCCAGACATCTCCACATGTTCATTTATCTCACTGAACCCTGTTTTCAAAAACCCTGGCCCTTCAGAGATTTAAGTATTTTTAACTGAAATAAAACTACATTGCTTTATTATATTATTTCTCCATCTTTTTTTTTCTCTCTCCAGCCCCTCCTAGTGACCCTCCCTCCCATTGTCCCCTCTCAAGGTGCTAACTTCTTTTATCTTGTTATATTTGTTCACACACACACACACACACACACACACACACATATATATACATATATGTACCTGTATGGATTAATGTGCATGCATACACGCATCACACACACACACACACACAGAGAGAGAGAGAGAGAGAGAGAGAGAGAGAGAGAGAGAGAGAGAGAGAGAGAGAGATTCCACCTTTGCTGTTTGTGTGTTTATGGTTTCAAAGCTGCACTCCCACCCTGCACTCTCATCACTTACAACCAGTAAGGGACCTCAGCCCTGAGAGAAGCTGGAAGCTCTTTCTAAGTACCCTGTGAAACTCCCCTCTTCCACATTAACATATCCTTTGATATTGTTATTTTCTCGTCAGGTTTGTGCAGCCATTTCTCGTAGAGACTGGTTCACAGCAGACTCCTGGTATTCTGGTTCTTATGGTCTTTCTGCCCTCTCTGGCACGACGTTCCCTGAGCTATGAATGCAGGAGCTGTGATGTAGAAGTATTCACTGGGGCTGGGCTCCCCCGATCTGTTGATCTCTGCGTTGTGTCTGGTTGTGGTTGTCTGGGATGGTCTCCCTTTGTTGTAAAGAAAGCTCCCACCCGTCCCTCTGGAGTTTTAAGGAATTTGGTAGCATCGCCATGAGTAATGTCTTCATCAGAAGTTGATGAGCAACTCCATCTTGAGTGCCAGGGGCTGGTAGGATCTCCCTTCTCATCTTGCTTTGTCTTTCCAGTATCCTCACTCTGAAGCTAAGGTGAGCCAAAAGTGATCTCACTAGCATACAAAATGGTACAACCATTTCAAAACTTCTAGGATTACTTGAAGTTGGTTTCCAAGAGAGGGGACCAAACTGAATACAGACTTCACTGCATCCTCTCCTCCCTGCATCTCCACGTTGCCAGTCTCCAGCAAGGGTCAGGAAAAGGTCTCCCAGGGTCACTCCTGCCATCATGCACTTTGTTGCTACCTACCCATGCTACAACTGCCGACTTACTTAGGCAACAATGCTCTAGGCACAGCAGTACTGACCCATGACCAAAATAAGCAAAAATCCCTTTCCATGTGGAACAGCCATAAACTATAGGTAAAGAGATCACGTATGGTGACAAAGTTAGGAAGGGTGGGGAAGGGAGGGAATTTCACCTTACAGTGCCCATCAGTAAGATCAGAGTGTCCTGGGCAAGGGCTCTATCTAGCATGTGGGACAGGAATCCCTAATGTGAGTGAGAGTACAGAGTGTATAACAGAATTCCAGAGTGTAGGTTGGGAGTCCAGAGTGTGTGTTGGGAGTCTAGAGTGTGTGTTGGAAGTCTAGAGTGTGGGTTGGGAATCTAGGGTGTGTGTTGGGAGTCTAGAATGTGGGTTGGGAGTCTAGAGTGTGTGTTGGGAGTCTAGAGTATGTGTTGGAAGTCTAGAGTGTGGGTTAGGAGTCTAGAATGTGGGTTGGGAGTCTAGAGTGTGTGTTGGAAGTCTAGAGTGTAGGTTGGAAATCTAGGGTGTGTGTTGGGAGTCTAGAATGTGGGTTGGGAGTCTAGAGTGTGTGTTGGGAGTCTAGAGTATGTGTTGGAAGTCTAGAGTGTGTGTTAGGAGTCTAGAATGTAGGTTGGGAGTCTAGAGTGTGTGTTGGGAATCTAGAGTATAGGTTGGGAGTCTAGACTGTGGGTTGGGAATCTAGAGTGTAGATTGGGATCCAGAGTTTGGTTGGGAGTCTAGAGTGTGTGTTGGAATCCAGAGTGTGGGTTGAAAGTTCAGTGTGGAGTAGATGTCCAGAGTCTGTGATAAGAATCTAGAGTATAGGGCAGAGTCCATAGTGTGAGTCTAGAATCCTGCAACCATGAGTCCTTCAGAGACTGATGGACACAACTACAACCACAAAAATGTGGCTAGAATAGACATGCGTTTGGACAAACATGTGTAGGGATGGCAGACCAAAAAAAAAAAAAAAAAAAACTTTAGAAGGACACAGAGCTCTGGCATTGCCCCCACCTGCTGATGGAGGCTGGGAGGCCAGGCTGCCCCCAGCTGTGACAGTTCTGACAGTGCTGGTCCCCAGGCCAGATCCACCACAGGACTGCCTCACCCAGAGGCCCTGGCAACACCACAGGGACACCACAGCAATCCCAGCCTGTGCTGGTCTCAGGAGGGGTGGCAGTGTGACAGTCTGCTGATGGGCCAGAATGCGAATGTCCCCATCTCCCTGCCTCTTTCCATGTAAGACATAAAGGAACTTCCAATTCAGTGATGGGAAAATTAAAATGGGGACATGCACAGTGATCTCCCAGAAAACTCCCAGAAAAGGAAGGAAAAGGGAGGTTGGAGAAAATGGTAGAACTTGGCTCCTCACTGCCAGAGGATAGAGACAGAATTTTATCAGCTTGTTGGGGTTGTCTGGGGACATGAGTGTTATTAGTGAGGGTTTTTATTTACTGCAGGAGTGGAGCAGAGGTGCACACATGCACACATGTGTGCATGCTTACTCCCAGAGGCAAAAGAGGACATCAGGTGTCCTCTCCATCACCCCCTGCCTACTCTCCTGAGGCAGGTCCTCTTCCTGAATCCAAGGCTCACATCTGGACTAGGTTAGAAGACAGCAAGCCCCAATCATCCTCCCGTCTTCACCCTCCTTGGGGCTGGGGTCACAGGTACTTGTAAAGATAGCCAACTTACTACACAAATCCTGGGATTCGAACTCCACTCCTTACGATGAGCAAGCACTGTCACCTGCTGAGTCCTTCCTCCAGCCCTGAGGACAGTATTATTTTAAGAAATCTCACTTGTGTCTCCTGGGACTCTGGTAGGCTTTCTCTCGCGCGGTGAGGGCATCAAAGGTGAGTGTAGTACATACTATTAACAGGGGAAGAGAGGCTTTGTGGGTGAGTGGTTTATGTATTAGGGGGGTGAGGAATGTTGACTCTTGTCTCTGTGAGTGTCCCTATATCTATCTCATTTCCTCCCTGCTCCTTTCCCTACTAGAGTTTGGAAGAGGAATGGGCTGAACAGGGTAGCATCAAGGACCCTGGTCAGTTCCAAGGGAGCCATGGCCCTGGGGACTAGATTTTATGAGGAGAGAGGAAGAAGGGTCAGGTGAGGCCAGCTGGTGAGGTAGCTGCCAGGTTGCCAGCTAGAACGTCCCCGCCATCCATCCTGTGGGAAGCAGAGATAAGGAAGTCTTTGGGCTCAGTCTAAAGCACTGTCACCATCTAGAATGTTCTGTCCAAGCCTTCTGCCCTCCTCCATTCAAGGCCTGTGAATCCTGCTTCTGAATATGGCCGTTGGGGCGACAGGCTCCGGGAGACAGAAGAAAAGGACCCCCCCCACACCTTCTTTAAAACCAAATCCCTTTGCCCCTGTCATGTGCAGTCCCCATGTACCTTGGCCAGCATGTCGGCACACATAGCAACACACACACACACACACACACACACACACACACACACACACACACACACGGCTTTAGCTCTGCCTGCTTAGGGTTGGTTTCATACCCATCACACATGGTCAGACCAAAAGAAGAGCCAGAGGGGAGATGCTCAGGGAAAAGAAAACGTGATAAACTCAATGGCCATGTCCTCTCTGTGGCTGGGTGCAGGCATTTGTAAGACTAGGGGAAGACTTGGGAGCTTGACATGGGGGTGGGTAGGTTCTTATTCTTGTGTCCTGTGTGAAAGCAGCTTGGTCCTGAATACCCCCACAGTTGCAGGCAGGTACCCCTACCCACTGATCCAGCCTCTCCCACCTTGCCCTCCCAAATCTGCATGAGGAACCCTTGGTTATTTGGCCTTCGTAAGGGCTTTAAAAATAGATTGTGGATCCCCTATTTTTTTTTTAAAAAAAGTCCCTGGCTAAAAATAGCTCTCAGCATCTAGGGGAGAAAAAAAAAAAAAAAGAAAAAAGAAACTGCAGCAAAATTCAATTGGAGCAGTGACTCTCTTGCCTCTGATGTTCCGGGCCAGTTGCAGGGTGGAAAAGGCTGCAAGGGAAGGCAGGGGCAGGGTTCTTTCAAGGACAGGGCCAGTGAGCGATGGAAGGCAGGCAAGCTATCTGCTGCAGACCCCTCTCACTAGTCTCTGGATTCTGGTCACTAATTCCCTCGGGATCCAAACAGCCAGGCAATGATCAAGGCAAGACTCGGAGGGAGCAGCAGCAGATGCCCCAGTGACTGATGGGAGCCTTGTGGGGATGAGAGCTCAGGGACAAGGCATCCTTGAGACATGCCCAAAGATTTAGGTCTGGGAAAGCCATGGAACAGAGCAGTCCCGTGATGTCCAGCAGCAAGCCGAGGCCTGGGGTGAGACACTCCAGGCTCAGTGGGAATGAGGGACTCTTAGGTCATGGACTCTTAGAGAGCTGGGTTCCTCTCCAGGACATGGTTACACAGGATGGGGTAGCCAGCAGGCTTTTGTGCCAGATTCTCATGGTGGCTTGTGGTGAGGAGAGAGACTGTGGAGATGAGAGAACTTCGTAGAGATGTGGTTTCCCTTCCCAAAGGGGAACACGTTTGATGTGGAAGCAAATAAGTTCTCTACCTGCACACACATTCGTATATGCACACACACACACACACACACACACAAAGACCTTTGCCCATATCTACACACTGCACATATACACACACATGGGCACAGACACGCCATGCACATATCCGCATAGTATACACATGAACACTCATAGGCACAAACATACCACACACATGCTAACAGACACACCATATACATAGTATTCACATGCACATAGGCACTCATATACACA
This sequence comes from Mus pahari, assembly GCF_900095145.1. Lineage (NCBI taxonomy): Eukaryota > Metazoa > Chordata > Mammalia > Rodentia > Muridae > Mus > Mus pahari. The sequence goes on from NC_034591.1 coordinate 141,795,178, forward strand.
TACACACATATGTACCACACGCTCATATTTAATATACCACACATTCATATGCATATACTCATGTATGCTCATATTCCCATATTCTAACACACATACACACATGCCTCTCTCATTTAAAGGGGTTTCTCCCATGAACAGCCTTCATGGTGGTCTGGAGAACCACTTGACTGAGACCACAGTGGAAAGGCTCTGGTCACTGGTGACCTATCAGATACTCTTAACGCATGCTTTGCACATGTTGGTCACCAGGGCATGAGCATGCTCAAAAGCCCACTAAACAGTACCAGGGGCACTGTGTTAGGAAAACCTCCGGAGCTTCTGCAAAATGTGCACCAAGTCCCCAAACTAAATTCTTACTACCCATCCCCGTTCCTATAGCTTGTCATAGAGATGCACAGGTGCAGCCAACGTCCATGGTGGAAGTTGGCCCCTCGCGTGTCCCAGTGTTGCCTGGCCTCGTTCTGATCTTCTCTCTGAAGTTACAGGATGGCCTCTGTCCTTCCTTTCGAGGAAGAGCTCGGAGAGGGGACCTCTCTGCAGCTGACACAGGAGCTGCTCTGAAATGCCCTGAGGGATATGACGCTTTTTATAATGCTCACACATACTCAGACAGAAAGCGCTGAACGAGTAATGTTCGCACAGAAAGTAGAGGGCTGAGCATGCTCATGTTCCGAGGGGGTAGCAGAGTGCGAGCGAGCGGTGCTAGCATAGAGAACTGAGGGCTGACCGCTGGGGAGAAGAGAGAAGAGAGATAGGCTGGGTGCTGGTGAGATGGCTCAGGGAGTAAGAGCACCCGACTGCTCTCCCGAAGGTCCGGAGTTCAAATCCCAGCAACCACGTGGTGGCTCATAACCATTCGTAACAAGATCTGACGCCCTCTTCTGGAGTGTCTGAAGACAGCTACAGTGTACTTACATATAATAATAATAAATAAATATTTAAAAAAGAAAAAGAAAAAAATGTTTGAAAAAAAAAAAAGAGAGAGATAGGCTGTGCTCGTGGGGGGGGGGGCTTCATACCTGATACTCCTGTGGCGAGGAAAGAGTTGAATACCTGACATCACCTCATGTGGAGAAGACAGGGCTGAGACACGAGTGTCACAGAAACTTCGTGTGACATCAGTTCCTGGTCACACCGTCTGGATCTGCCCCTTGGCCCTGGTGCTGTGCAAGGTGTGGGCATCCTCTAAAGAGATGCGCTAAGGGGCGCACAGTGTGGACCGTGAGCTTTTGCAAACTCAAGGCAGGCAAACCGCTATTTTGTCTTCTTAACTCGAGGTCTGACTTAGTCTTTTTTTACTACAGAATCCCTGGTTCCTCTCATCAATGTACCCAGACCTCAAATTAGCCAGTCCTGCTGCAGATTTATGTCCCCACACACCTGGGCAGAAAATGTCCTGGGCCAGCCAGTCCAGGTAGGCTGACATCTCTCACAAGCTTCACTCCCCCCCCCCGACACACACACACACACACACACACACACACACACACACACACACACACACACACACACACACACACACACACACCCATACGCCACTTTCTCCCCCCCCCCAAAAAAAAGAACAGCACAGCATCCTTATTTCTTCTCATAACAGCAGACAAGCACCTATTGCATAACAGAATTGATGTAAGGCACTTTGAGGAACGGAAAGGGAAACCAAGTGACTTGGGAAATAAACAGCCCCTCCCCTCCTCGCCAGGCCCGAGGTTCCTGATGGCATCTGTGCACATCCAGATTGCAGTGCTTTGCTGCGGCCCTGGAACAGTGAGCCTTGGTGCCTGTGTTCTCAAAGGCTTTGCTCAGCAGCGGGCCTCAGTACTTTTCCTCTTCTCCGCAGCTCTGGCCCGTAAAACAATAACCTTGTCTCCCTCTAGTGGTCAAAACTCGCAAGCGCTTACCTAGGAGCCTTCTCTCGATCCTGGTAACTAACCAGTGATTCAGGCTCCGTTGCCTTGGAGACTAACTACTTGCTCATCTGTGGGACTGACTGTTGCCTACAAGCTTAAAAGCCCATAGGTTTTGATTTTAGAAGTCCCTGAAATGGATGTAGGTGACGTATGGTCGTCATTGTATTCCAAGTTTCATAGCACAGAGTATCCGTCCCCTGACCTAAGGAATGACCTTTTCCTGGGAAGGATATGGTCATTCCTGGACCCGGCTGAGGTTACTTGATAGAGTGCTTACCTAGCACTCACAAATCCCTGAATTCTATCCCAAGCACCCCATAAACCTGGAGTAGTGGTGCAGGCCTGGAGCCCCATTGGATTCAAAATAAACAAAAACAAAACAAACAAAACAAAACAAAATCTCTTCCCAGGAGTCTACTTTGTCTCTCCTAACATCTGGCTTTGTAGCCCAGACTGTCCTTTAGCTTACGGTTCTCCTGCCTCAGCCTCCTGTGTGCTGGGATTACAGGCACATACCTCCACGCTCAGGTAGGAATTTGCATTTTAAAGCAACCTCTAGATGACTGTGAGGCACAGTGGGTTATCACAGGGTAGTCCAGATCAAGTGTCCTTGGCGTTTTTTGTTCCCATTAATTTTCAGAAACCTTGTGTGAGTACTACAGAGCTGACCAAAACAAACGGGAGGTACTTACCTCAGTCCATCATTACCAGCCATGCATCAATTCGAATAAGACCCCCTTTCTCCTGGCTCACCCCCCCCCCGCTCCTCCTACTGATATCCAGCTCTTCAGAACCCATCATGGAAACTGGGGACGTAGCTCAGGTGGTAGGCTGTCAGGCCTGCACAAAACCCCAGCACTGCATAAACTGGGTGTGGTGGTGCATGCATGAAAACAGAGGTAGAAAGATCAGGAGTTCAAGGCCATCCTTGGTGACATAGTGAGTTTAAGGCTAGCATGGGATACATTAGACCCTGTTTCAGACTTTTAAGGGGGGGGCATGGTGACTCGCACCTTTGATTTCAGCTCTCAGGAAGCAGAGACAGACAGATCTCTGTGAATTTCAGATACCCTGCTCTACCTAGCATGCTTCAGGCCGGCCAGTGCTGCACAGTGAGACCTTGTCTCAAAAACGCCCATACAACAATCATTTATAAACAGCTTCGAATGGAGGCGAGGCCCCCAGAGTACCTGTGAGGCATACCACTTGGAACCTGAGAGGAGTGAAGATCTGACCCCTAGAATGTCAGGCTCCGCCCCAAAGCTCATTAAGGGGCGCCAGCTTGCAAAGAGTAAGTATGTCTGGAGAGGGAGCCAGATGGCAGGAGATGCGGGGTTGGTGTTTTAAGAAGCCGCCTTTGTGCGGGACACTTTTAATGTGCTCCCCTACAAACTTCAGAAAGCAGGGGGCTGGCAACCAGTGAGCTTCGATGCAGGAGATCAAGCACACATCCGTTATAAGATGGAACCTGAGCACATTTGATGCAGCTCCCTGCTTGACAAAGTGGGGAGCTGAGGCCATGACTCAGAGACTGGCCCTGGAGGGACCTTTCTCTCAGACCCCTTGTAAGACGGGTCCAGTTACCAGGCAGTTCTCGATGATCTGACTTTGCTTCTCAGCTTGTTTAGAGCCTGTAAAACATGACCAACTGAGGTTTGTGCTGGCAAATTGTTTTGCCAAGAGACACTTGATTTTTTTTTGCTTTGTCATCTCTTGGTTCCTGTTTCTCCACAGAGAGCAAACTGGATCCAAGTCCCCTGTCCACCAGGCTTCAGTTTGGAATGTCCACCATGGTGTCATACTGATTCCTGATGTTCCCTTGACCTTTCCAGGAGACTAAGAACAACCCACTGGAAAGGGCTCCAGAAATTACCTACCTGCTTTCACAGGCAGGGGAATAGGGAGCCTTTGGAGTGCCGATTGCTTCCATAGTCACACAGGATGTCTAAGCAGCCATGTTTACAAGAGCACACAGCACCCCTGGGGCAGCTGTCAACTATTTACCTCTAGTCATGGGCAACATCAGGGCAGCTGCACCACATCAGGGAGGCTTCAACGCATCCCTGCCAAGGAGAGAGTCCCGCCTGAATGACCATGCAGGCTGTGGGCCCTGCAGGGATTTGCACAAGAGGGCTTTGGTTGGTCCTTCCAACCCAACCCAGGAGTGGCTAACTCAGGGGCTGCCGCAGCTTTGTGCATTTGAGAAGGAAAGTGGTTGTAGCTCCCTCTAGTGGACTGTTGACAGAAATCTCAAGTGGAGAAGGGTAGAAGAGTGACCTGCCCCTGCTTCTGGGTGCTGGGTGTCACTGCCAGTAATGAATTTGGTCTTCAGAGGAAAGACCACACCCTCCCGTCACACCCAACACAGAATGCCTTGGTGACAGAAGCCGTTCTTAAGATCAAGTGGCAGGCCCACCAGAGTTCCAGGGCGGCTGAGCCCCTACCCAGGAGCTATTACCACTTGGCTGTGAACAGGCCAGAGGCATTACTCTCTGAGGCTAGTTTCCTTCCATTTCCTAGGATTTTTTTAGAGAGCATTCAACCAGCCCAACTTCCATCCCTGTGGTGTTCTGAAACGCTGGGTGTCCGTGACTGACTCTCGGTGAACTCACAATTGATTGCTTGTTAAAAGAGCAAGGTAACAGAGCTTCACAGGGGTATGGGGAGTCTGACTGTGAGCATGTTCACCAACTTTACCACGCCAGTGATCGACCATGGTTCCTTTCCCACATTTCACACACTCCACCTTAGAACAGAACAGGTTTTCCTCTCTGAGGTCAAGCTGAAAGAGAGCGTTCTCCGTCTGTGACTGAACAGGAAGAGACACCAGGCTGAAGCAGCCATCGGGGATGTTGGCTATTATGAAGATGGGACTGAGCAGGTCATACGAGCAGGAAGAGAACATCCACAGGGATCGTTCCGTAGCATGGAGAGTGAAGGTGACGTCTGATACTTACACAGGCTCACAGCCAGTGAGTCGTCAACACTCTACATATACCAACCCGTTTAATCGTCACAAAAGCCTTGTGCCATCAGCAGCCTATAAAACTGCATCTGAACACTGACCAAAGTCATCTGGTTATTATAGCTGCCAGCAGTTGAAGGCAGAATCTTAACCAGCATGGCTCTCCCTAGGCAAGAGACGGTGCCTGTTTCCCATCCTGTGTTATGTACCTGCCAATGAGTTCGTCCTGGTGGCCCAAACCTCAGAGCTATGAATCAAGAAGAGACACTGGGGGGGGGTGTCACAGGTCATGTAGCCCATTTTTTAGGTGGGCTCATGGCCGAGCGAGGACATGAGGAGGCTTGGTACATGTCACACAGAGTTGGTGCCACATGTTCAGATGCTCATCCTACAGCTCTTTGCCACTACCAGACTATAAAGCTACCAGCACTGAGATCTCAGCTCATCCCAGGGAGCTCTCAAGTCACCCAAGACTGAGGAGAGGCGTGAAGAGCTGAGAGGGAGGCTGTGTGGAGGAGGAGAGTGAGAGACAGGGAATGACTCATGAGAACTCAGATGTATCCTGTCCCAGGTCCCAGGTCCAGGGTCAGGATGACAGATGGGCATGGTGACAACAGCTGCCCCCTCCCACTGGCTTTCTGGAGAAAGGGGGCGGAGCTGTCAAATGCTCAGGCTCTAATGCACCTGCTCTGAGCACTGGGGAGGAAATGGGAGCCACTCCGCAGGTAGGGAGTCAATCAGAGCCTGGCTCTGTGACTACTATGTGTGCATGTCTGTCCTTCAGCAGCAGTCCAGACAGTGGGGCCCACGTGCTGGCATGCTGGCTTGACTCCCTTCCTTCCCTACATCACCCCAAACTCACGGCCTTGGCGTCATCCTTGCTGCCCATCCTCGCACATCCTACATCCGACCTCTCTCGTTGGCACTGCTTTCCCTAAGGATGGAATCTGCCCGTGTCTCACTGACTCCGCTGCAGTAGCCCGGACCAATCCATCCGCCCTCTAATGTGTTCAGGCTCATCCCTGGTAAGTCTGACAAAAATTAAAATGTAATCAATCACTTCTCAAAATCCTGCAGGGATGGCTTCCCACTGTCTCAGAGCACAAAAGAAGTCCTATACATCCCTCACTGGCCTGCCCCATCTTTCTGCCCCACGACTCTCTCTGCATCATCTCCTTCCCTGCCGATCTCCAGGTACTCCTCCCTGTGCCTGCAACACAGCTACCAAGCTCCTACCTCTGCATGTGCACTGAATGCATTATCTTCTCCTGTTATCTACACGGCTCACAATGACCTCTTGCACTTCAGTCAAGCACCACGTGCTCGATCAGCCTTTCCCTGCCTCTCTTTTCTCGATATTCCTACACAGCAGATGAGTTCACCCCCTGTACAAATATCTAATCATTCATTTTCCTAAGTGCCTGTCTTCCCTGCCTGCACAGAGCCCAATCTTATCGCTCTTATTCATTAGTGAATCTCTGGCAACTAGGGAAAAAAAAAAAAGCCCAACATGTAGCAGGTGCATGGAAAACAGCGAATGGTCAAACGGCCAAATGCTAGGTTCAGCTGGAGAGTTAGACCCTTAGAGGAGATGTCAGCCACTGGGGTTTTAGAGCAGGAAGGGAAGCCTGGTTGTAAAAGGGATGCATGTGTCTCTGTGGGCATGTGTTGGAGGTGTTTGACAGCCATCTTCACTTGTAATCAACAGTTTATGAGCACTTGATCGTTTGAATGTGCATTCTTTGGCTATATTTATCAGCCAGAGCCTACGCTTATGCATTCAATCTGTCTGACACTGGTCCATCTTCCACACTGGGTGTCCTGCTGAGTACCGGGAAGGCTGTGGTTCAGCTGTGAAAACAGACCTAGGAGGACTTTAACATTAAGGAAGACTCCCACGTACACTCACCCTGTCCCCCTCCGCAACTGATCGGGAAGTAAATTAAGACCAACACGAACAAATACTTGGGTGTGTGGCTACTGGTGAGGGTGGCCCTCTCCAGAGACCCCAGAATTGTATAAGAGTGTTTTTTGGGGGACTTCCAGAAGTAACATTACCGTTACAGTTGACTGTGGGCTTCAAGGACAGCAACAAGAGTTGCTAGAAGGGCTTGCATGGCGGCATGCGAGCGTGCTCGAGAATGTGTATGTGCGCGCACAAGCGTGTACACACACACACACACACACACACACACACACACTGTAATTTCAGCATTGAAGAATCTGAAACGGGGAAAACATAAGTTCAAGATCATCGTTGTCTCTATAGAGAGTTGGAGGGCAGCCTGGGCTACATGAGAAAGCCTGTTCCAAATAAGGAAAATAGAGACCACTCTCACTGCCCAGAGAGGCCTGTGTATAATCTCAGGAGACCCTGGGAAGCCACTTGAAAGACAATTATGACCTTGGCATATGCTCTTCCATGTAGACTCAAGAGGCAGATCATGCTAGGCAATGGGCTCTATCTCTGGTTTCCTTGGGAGACATCCCCTCCCTATGGCAATCTGCAGACGCTGAAGGAGGCCTTCCCTGGTGGCCCATGGGTGGCCAGCACCTAGGGTGATAAACGCTAGGAAGCTGACCAAACACTTCTGCATCTCAGTATCTGCCTGTCTCTATCAAGGCCTGTGATTGAGTGTTGGGCTTAGCTGTTGGGGTTGTCACACAGCAGAAGGCAAGGCCTCTGAGACGGTCATTTATTTATTAGTTACTCTTCCCCAGCCAGCGACTGCCTGGGTGACTCTGCAGCACACTCAGGAATTCTTCCGATCCCAGATCATCCTAACACCTTTTCTCCTTCGATCAGACCAGCAAATTTCCCTCTCCTCCTCTGTCCCCACCCCAACACTCAGAATCCCATCGTTCACTGGCAAGGAACTCCCCCATCTCAGCCTTTTCCTTTTCCTTCGTCTCAGTCACTGCTTGTGGAAGGCCACCCAGGGCTGTCAGGCTGAGTTATTCAGCGGGGAGGCGGGGCTCTCATCCTCCAAAGAAGTTCGAGATCCGGGTACTCTTTGGATGCATAGGTTTTCCAGTCTGGCCTCGTGCAGCACAACCCTGCAAAGGAGGAGGGAGAATGAGGGAAGTTCAGTTAGGGTCATGAGGGCAGAAACAGGGGAGATGTCATTGTGCAAATTAGAAATCGGTTTCTTCAGGCTGGAGAGATGGCTCAGCTTTTAAGAGCACCGCTGCTCTTGCAGAGGACCTGGGTTCAATTCCCAGCACCCACGTGGTGGCTCACAGTTGTCTGTAATTCCAGTTCCATGGTCTCTGTCACCCTCCCACAGGCATAAAAACACTGATGCACATTAAATAAATAAATTAAACAAGTAAATAAATAAACAAATGACTTCTGGTAGTCATATGGACCCACTACCAGACCTCTACTCTCCAGTTTGCCTAAACCGTCTCCCATCTTGTACTTTGACTCCAGAACTGTCCAGTTATAGCTGAGCACAGGCAGCCTGAGGTCATTTCTTCATACTTGATCAAAACCTGAACAGCAGATAAACATTCCCTAACCAGGTATCCCGAGCGCCTGGGTGCAGCTTCCTCGGGATGGAAAACTGGGTTACACGTCACGAATTCAGTCCCTGGCTTCCCTTACAACCCCCACAGGTCAGCAGATCCAGTATAATTCCTACATCCATCGCCCACCAAGGCACATTTAAAACCATCTGATCTAGAGCTAACCATGGCAGACTGGAAAGCACTTTGCCACACAAGGCTGATAACCGGGTTTGATCAGTGAGATCCATGGTGGAGAGAAAAGAACTGACTCGTGTAAGTGTCCACTGACCTTAGCACATATCTGTGCTCTCTCTCTCTCTCTCTCTCTCTCTCTCTCTCTCTCTCTCTCTCTCTCNNNCACACACACACACACACACACACACACACACATGCACGCACCAATTATTTTTACTTAAAAAAGTCCTTCAATAAATAACAGAGATTTTTTTTTTGTCACGAGAAAAGAACAAGTAGCTTCAAAACAAGAGCCATTTTTTAAAAAACTAAAAATAAGGGAGGCGACTTTCCAGGTAAAATGCTTCTACTCATCCAAGGAGAGATTAACCTGGCCTCACAGAGGCGAGGGGAGGCTTTGAAGGGGCCTCAGAACAGTTTTGCCAGAGGCAGAGCCCACATTCAACAGGAGGGTAGGGGCCCAAGGAAGTCAAGGTGAAGGTTAAGTTCAGCCCAGTGCAGCCACCCATACTAGGAGATTTACACGGCTGGCATCAAGCTTGCTGAGCCCCACTCTCCTCTCAGTGACCAAATAATGACAGGTATATAGAAAATGTGTAGAATACAGAAAGGGAGATCCTTAGTAGCTCCAGAGGCAAGTAACTCACATGAGAGAGGACTCTACCCCAGCCTTCTAGTGGGGCCTCCTTGAGGAACGCTATTAACACAGTCACAATACAGAAGAACTGCATGCGGAGATAATAAAGCATGTGTCATCTATGCTACAGTGGGCAGAGAGGGTATCCAAGGTGCTCCTGTGTGTCGTGGACAGCCATGGTAGATGGTATCTTTCATGGTGAATTGTTCTAAGACGTAGAAGACGAAAGTTCGAAAGCAATACAAGTGAATCAGGGAGAGCCGCAGTAGGTCTGGACGGATCAGATGAAGCGAAGGAGAGAGCGGTCCTAATAGCGGAATGGGGTGGGGGTGGGGCGTGAGGGCTGGGCTGCTGAGTGTTGGTTATGGGGCTTCATGGAGTAACTGGTCTCTATACGTGAACAATTAGTTCAGGTCCTCTTAGAGCAGTGGTTCTCAACCTGTGGGCCGCGACCCCTTTGGATGTTGAACAACCCTTTCAATAGGGGTCGCATATCGGATATCCCGCATATCAGATGTTTACATTATGATTCATAACAGTAGCAGAGTTGCGAAATTATCAAGTAGCAATGAAGTCATTTTATGGCAGGGATCACTACAACGTGAGGAACTGTATTAACTTCTCAGGCCATAGCACTGAGAAGGTCGAGAATCGCTCGCTGTTTTAGAGGGACAGGAAAGATATATAACAATTTCACAAACGCCAAAGACACAGTGTCAATTTCATAAAAACTCAGCTTCCTGGTCTGCCAGATTTAACAAAAGCAAGAAAGAAGAGAAGAGAAAAGAACATCCAGCAAAATGCGAGTTTCAGAAGGACAGATCAATGTCTCTTAGCATGATTGTGTCCTAAATATTGCAGACATTACTCATGGTTTATCTGAAGTTCAGATTTAATGAGCACCCTCCACTTTATCCAGCAACCCGCTGTTCAGAACATCCACACCAAGGCACAGAGCCATGACTGCAGAGCCAGGACAAGGAGATCCTTACACGTCCATAAAGCAGCAAGTTCACATGGAAGGAAATTAGAAAAGGCCTCAGCTTTTCTCACAACAAGACTGGGGGTTAGGAAATGCGAGTGTGGTGCCTTCAAGATTCTAAGGAAGGTTGGCATCCGTGCTGGAGTTTCCTATCCATCTAGTCACAGAAGCTTGAGACTGGTAAAAAGGTGCCAGGCACAACAAGTTTAAAACTGGACATACAGCAACCCACTCACAAAACCTTCAACCAAAACATTTCTTGCCAACAAGAACTACAGGGACAGATGGACAGAGATGGAGGGAATGGCCATCCAAGGACTGGCCCAAACTGAGACCTATCTCATGGGCAAGAACCAATCCCTGACACTATTAATGATACTCTGTTATGCTTGCAGACAGGATCCTAGTATAACTGTCCTCAGAGAGGCTCCATCTAGCAGCTGATGGAAACAGATGCAGAGACCCACACCCAAAGATCAGATGGAGCTCGGGGAGTCTTGTGGAAGAGTTGGGGGAAAGGAGGGGCTGGAAAAGGACAGGGACTCCATAGAAGACCAACAGAGTCTACTAACCTGGACCCTAGGGGCTCTCAGAGCCTGAACCACCAATCAAAGAGCTACAATGGACTGGACCTAGGCCCCAGCTCATATATAGATATGCAACTCTGTCTTCATGCAGGTCCCCCAACAACTATAGCCAGGGCTGTCCCTAAATGTGTTGCCTGTCTGTGGATCCTGTCTCCCTAACTAGGCTGTCTTGTCTGTCCTCAGTGGGGGCAAATGTGCCTGGTCCCACAGAGTCTGGAGGTGCCAAGGTTGGATATTACCCAGGGGAGACCTCCCCATTCTCAAAGGAGAAGGGGAGAATGGGGGGAGAATAGGAGCTGTGAGAGGAGAGGAAGGCAGATAGTGGAATGTAAAATGAATAAATAAATTGATTAATGAAGAAAAACTGGACATCCATTCATTTCTTAGAAGATGAGTCTCAGATCCACCCCATCCAAACTAAAGCAAACCAAGACTGAAGCACAGATTCCAGAAAAGCAGAAGCCCAACATAGAGAAAAGGAGAATAAACTCTCAGGGGAACAGCCGTGTTTAAGCAGAGAGAAAGCAGGTAAGTCGGACAGGGAGAGTAGAAGGTTCCAGAACGGAAAATGCAGGTGGGGGGGGGGGGGAACCAGTACAGAGCCCACGTAGAAAGTAATATAGAGGGTTTTTCCAACTGTGTCAGAGAGCTCCCAAAGAACTGTAAATGTGAATACAGAAAATTAATCAGGTGAAGAAAATGAGGCAATTATTAACAAAGTGTTTACAAGAGATTAAACAAACATTATCATAATGCACTGCTCGGCAATGCGGAAAATAATACTTGATCGTGATAATGGCATAAATGCCGATGTAAACAAAACATTAAGCAAGAGCAAAAACCACGCTCCAGGCACGTGGCTGTAGCTCTGAAGTCAAGAACTGGCACTCTGTAACTCAGAGACCGGAGGCTAACCCACAAGGACCTCCATGTTCTCACCCCACTTCTGACCCTGGCTTCACTCCTTCCGGCTCCCCACCTCACCCACCTTACTCCACAGAGAAGGCTGCTCACTTCTCTCATCCTCAGTTACACCACATCCTCCTACCTCAGGGTTTCTGCACTGCTGGTGTGACCTTTGCTGGTGTGAGTACCCTCCTGAAATATCTACAGGGTTCACTGGCCCAACCCACCATGTCTTTGCTGAGTCACCATCTTCTAGAGCAGCCCTTACGTAAAAGACTCCTTACGTAACGCTGTTTCTTCTCTGACTCTCCCTATGGTATTCTTGCCTGGCACTTACTTACTCATAGCCATTGGCACCTAACATGACATCACCGTATCATGAGATGGCCAAGCATTGACCAAATACCTAGAAGAAGCAACTTAAGGCAGGCGCAGTTTCTTTTGGTGTACAGATTAACAGGATGCAGCCTATTGTGACCTGGGAAGTCTGGAGGCAGGAACTGGTCATATTTCATCCAGAGTCAAGAGACCAGAGAACAGACAGGAAGTGGGACAGGAATAACTTTGATGATGTTGATCATGACTTTATTATAGTTGAAAGTCCCAAAGACCCATATACTGAAGGCTCAGAATACAAGGTGATACTCACTGGCTATGGGACCTTTAGCGATGGGGTCTAGCAGAAGGCCCTTAGGTCCCTTGGGGGCTTGCTCTTGAAAGGGACACTGAGACTGCAGTCTCATTTACACTCTTCTTTACATCCTGTCAATGAGTTGAGCAGTTTTGATACACCACACACACACACACACACACACACACACACACACACACA
>NC_034591.1:141808211-141873484 GCF_900095145.1 Mus pahari
GAGGAGGAGGAGGAGGAGGAGGAGGAAGGTACAAAGGTCATCACCATCTGCAGATGTGCTCAGGAATCAGAAGACCTCCTGGACGAATGGGAGCTCTTTGTAATGACCATGGTCCCTAAACTGCAATGCTGCGGGCTACCTTTACCCACTGAGCCATCTTAGTCTTCTCGTGTGAGTCAGGTGGGGCATCTACAGGAGAATCCAGCAGTGAATTATCTACAGTCCTGAGCATGCCCCCTCATCCTGTATTGGTATGGAGGTCTCTAGGCTCTGACCTTTCCCACACTAGTAGAGCCACAGAGGAGCCTGGCTGCAGCAGATACTGCTTGGTATATGTGTCTGTTTGGGGGAAAGGGTGATATGACTTTGGCTAGCCAATGTTCCTTTGTCCTTTCTTTTTGTAGCAGAGCAGGAACTTCCTCGAGAGAAGTCACCTCCATGTTCCATCTCAGCCTGGGTTCTTCGGGTCTCATGGACTGCACCTTCCCTCTGAGGTGTGAGTATGTACTGGATATAGCCAGCTGAGCATGCCATTCCTTTGGTCTAATCATTTGTCCAGGTGGATGCAGACTACTGAAGATCATACTATGTATAGGCTTTTTTATACTGGGTAAGCACATGGATGAACAGAACTGGACAGAATCCATAGGAATAGTCCCATAAAGCTGAATGTGGTGGCTCAGACCTACACTCCCAGCTCTCAAGAGGCTGAGGCAGAAGAATTCCTGTGAGTTGAAGATCAGTTTGTGCTACAATGTGAGGTCCAGGCAGGAGTACATAGCAGGGGTTAAAAGAGGAGGGAAACAGACAACGAAAGAGAAAAATAGCTCCACATAAGTATGAACAACTGATTTTCAAGAGTTTTAAAAGAATGGTTGAAGAGTGGAGAACAGTTCAGATGGTGGAGGCAGAACAGGTGTGTAACCACTGCATTAAAAATGAATTCTCACATGTTTCTCACCTACATAAAGATGAGTTCATATAGAGCATAGATTTCAATCACATTTAAAACCAAGAAACTCTTAGACTGCAAGAGAAGACCCACAGCTGTATGAAGAGTTCCTGGACATCACGTCAAAGATATGGGTCGACTGAACTGTGGTGGCACATACCTTCAGTTCCAGTACTCAGGAGTCAGAAGGAGATGGATCTCTGCATGTTCAAGGCCAACCTAGTCTACACAATGAGATCCAGTGCAATTGGGGCTATACAGTGAGACCCTGCCTCAAAACAAATAAATAGATAGGTAAGATTAAATAAGTACATGAATCCTTTCAAAAAATTATTTCAAAAAGAATCACAATTCCTCAAGAGTGTGTTGATGAATTTGACTTCATCAAAATTTAAAATTATCCAATTATCCAATCCTCTTAGAGAGTTGAAAACAAAAGCCACTGACTGTAAGAAAATATTTGCAAACCACATGGTTGATAAAATATTCATTTCCAGACTATCTGAAGAACTATAAAAACTCAGTAGTTTAAACAAAAACACTTAAGAATCGGGGAAAAGATCATTATCACTGGAGGGACTACACAGACAGCCAATCAACACGTGAGAATGTTCACTGAATCAAAGAAATGCAAAGTAAAGACCAGAAGAGCCATCACTACATTCCTAGAAGAATAGCTACAATTACTTACATATGTTAATTATATGTATAGTTTATATGCATATACATTTTACATACTGTCACATGACAGCATGTTTCCTGTAGGCTGCACCTGAAGAGCAATCACAGATCAACATGGCTCCCCCAGTAGCAGTCTCTGGTGTCCTCTAGTGTAGGCTACTGTTTCCCAGATGTCAGCTGCAGGACGCAAAGCCAAGAGGAATGCAGACAGGCAGGCCAACCTTTCCCTTTGTTTCTGAATAAACCTATTTGCTGAACCTCTCCCTTTGAGGACTTCCTGGCCACCATGAATATTTTATGAAGGATGTTCCAGGAATGAGATACTGCTTTATACACAGAGAGAGATACAAGAACACACATATACGCACAGACCCTCTCACTCTCTTACACCACACACACACACACACACACACACACACACACACACACACACACACACACTGCTCCAAGTCATCTGAGAGAGGGCATCTAGAACTGGCCAAGAGAATTTTAGCTTGACCCAAGGAAATGAGGCAGAGACTACATGTCCATGGATTCTGTCACATGATAAGCAGCTCCCCTCCTCTCCTCTCCCCTGCATGCCCCATGCCTATTTTCCAGAGTATCATGGATGCTGTCCACTCTAGAGAACTCTTGGAGAAAGTGTCTTCAGCTCAGTAGAGTAGAACCCCAAATGCAAAGGTTTGTTTCCATTCCAGACTGCAGAGCTCACATATTGCCTTTCTATCCATGGGATCCTGGAAAGTGCTTGGCATGGAGCTGTAGCCCCAGACTTACTGCAACAGTCCCCTGTCTGCTGGGTGTCAGGGAAGTGTGCCAAGAAAGGGGGCCCCAGCCCAGCCAATTCAGGAACGCATTGTCCAAAGTAGATTCATGAACAATCCTAAAACCGGCCCTAAGTCAGATTGCTATTTTCATCAGTATTGGTAAAATGCATCTCCTGACCCATGGACCATGCAACCACCTCTCTGCAAAGCTGGCCACACACAGCTACCACCTCCACAGGCAGCTAGCCTTTCTCGTTGCTGTCTTACTCCAGCCAGAGGCTTCACTCCCAGAGGGAAGCTCGCCTGAACCAGAAGCTAAAAACCCACAGTTGCTGTTTTAACGCCCTTAGCTTGGATGTGTGGGTTACACAGCATAAGCTAACAGATGCATTGCCAGTCTGGGAGCCGCCTTTCCTGGAGAGTCGTCATTGCATATGAGAATTTTTTTTTAATGTCCTCCTGTTGATTTGTTCTTAAAAGCCATTGTCAAGGCTTCAAGGCTGAGAAGAGAGCTCAGTCAGTAAAGTGATTGCCTTGCAAGAATGAAGACCTGAATTCAATCCTCAGAACTCGTGTTTAAAGAACCAAAGCCATGCAGAATGGTGTGGGCTTACAACCCCAGCCCTGGGAAGACAGAGACAAGAGACTGGCGATGGCTGGGCTCGCTGGCCTAGCTGTGTAGACTACTTGGCAAGCTCCAGCCAGTGAGAAATCTTATCTCAAAAAAACAAAATGGACAACCTTCCTAAAGAATAGCATGGGGTTGTCTGCTGGCCTCCACATGCATTCACACACACACACACACACAGAGAGAGAGAGAGAGAGAGAGAGAGAGAGAGAGAGAGAGAGAGAGAGAGAGAGAGAAATACGCATATACATGCAAAGCCATAGTCAGAAGCAGCCAACATCTCCCCTGGGGATGAAGAAGGACAGAGTGACCACAAGCAACTTCACACATGCCACTATGGGGGCATTATATGATTTTAAAGCCACACCCATTTCAGAACGGAGCAGTGGGACGGAGAGGACTATGCTGCATAGTGAGAAGCCTTTCTACTGCGGAGCCCAGATTATGTGCTAACCCCACTGACCTGCGTTAGAATACCCCAGGAATGCCTGCAGTGTGAGATACAGCAAAATAAGGGTCTCTTGTTTTATTGGGGGGATGTGGTAAGGTTAGAAATGGAACCCAGAGGTTCACCTAGTATACAGTCTACCTCTGAGCCTTATAGTTCCCCATTTTTAAGTTCAAAATAGAAAAATAGACTAAAAGGTGTAGGAAATTACCCAAGGTCCCAATATCACCAAAGGGGGTTGGGGGACAGGCACAGAACTAGGTCAGCAGATACAGGGACTTGTGCAGTCTCCACTCAGCCTCACACACAGCACCTAGCTAGGGTCATTTCTTTCAAGTCTAAGCTGGTGCCTTGCCTCTTAGTCAAGAATAATGAGTGAATTAACCCTTTGGACTTCAAGGCCCACCTCTGTCACCAAACAGGAGTCCCTAAGACCTCTGTTACCTAACGGGTGTCCCTAAGCAGCGCTGGCACCCTGGGCAGTCAAGCCATCTCTCAGTCCCTCAGCTCTTCTTCTTCTCACCTGTACACAGAAGGAAAGCAGAGTAGAGATCAGATCGCTCCCACAGACTGACCAGCCTGGACCTCCCACACCCACTCATGGTCTTAGACGGACTCAAGTTCAGTGGTAGCAGAACCATTATGGGGGTGATTCCGGGCATACCAGCCTGCCTGCCTGGGGCTCACTCTTGTGGGTGACAGGCAGGGAGGGGCTCGCTGTGAAGGTCTTCAGGCCACTCTGACAGGGAAAGAGTAACCAAGCAGCTGCAGGAACCACTCTGCCTGTCTGTCTGCCCCTTCCTTCCTTCCTTCCTTCCTTCCTTCCTTCCTTCCTTCCTTCCTTCCTTCCTTCCTTCCTTCACTCAAGAAAGGAGAGTTAGCCTTTTTCCCTCCTCCTCTCTCCTCTCTCCAAATCTTCCTACCCAGCAGAAGTCACAGCTACACAAGGGACTGTTGTGTAAGAGGAGAGAGACAGAGACAGGGCTGCACTGCTAGCTGAGAGTGAGCCTTTCCCGAAAGCTGGAACTGGGGAGCAGAAGTCACCGAGGACACAACTGTCCTCCGTGCCAACCCACAGTGCGCAAGCCTCGGTGCAGGAATCTGCTGACAGTGGCTTCTGCTTGGGGACAAAGCTGCATTTCACAGGTACAGGGGATGGTAGCCGCAGTCTTGGTCCTCTGCCCTGTGCAGCAGAGGTACTGCAAGGTCCACCTGCACTGCCAGAGAAGCAAAACTCCACCTTCTCCTTCCTCCTGAGCATCCCAGGATAGAGGCTGCAGGAGCCCCACGCAGGAGCCTGCAGCAGCTAGGAGCTTCTCCAGGACACTGCCTAGTCTGGGCAAGGGAAGAAAAGGTTTGGAGGGGAAAAGAGAGAGGAAGATAGCCTTGGCTGGAGTCGGGGAGAGAGGCGGAACCCATAGTTGGCAACCAGCTGGGGGTGGAGGAGTAGGGGGAAGTCATGGTTTCTGGGTATGCCTTGGTTCTCTGTGGGGATTCACATCAAACAGGGAACTCCCAGTTCCAGTGACTCCAACCCTGCGCAGTAGCCTCACATGAAGGACTTGGGTGAACTATGGGGCTTTTAAAGAGGTGGGTAGTGGGCACAGGGATGACGGACACTCTCGAGGTGGATACAAGCTGGTGATGGGTGGCCGTAGGGGAGACGGGACACAGTAGTGGGGCTGTTCCAGTTTAGATTAGATGGGACACCCCTGGAACTCTAGAGGTGCTGGAGTTTCTACAGAATATCATCAGGGGAAGGGGCTTAGCCTGAGAGCTGAGAGTCCAAGGACCGTTGTCAGAACACTGGAGTTAACGTGCTGTGGGCTGCCGGGCTGCCCGTCAGTGCCATTCCCTAACTGTGCTTTGGGAGAGCACGCAGGAGGTGGCACAGATGCTGGCTCACGGGGAGGCTATCTGAGGACCAGGGGTGGTGGCAGAGGCAGGAGAGACAGTGATGGAGGCCGTGATTGTCTCACCTTGGACCACTCTCAGGGGCAGGAGATCACCCCTTTCACAAGGGCTTGGGTTGTAGCTCAACAGCACGTTATAGATCGCTGAGTTTGAGCTTCATCACTGCCAATAACTATATACCCGATCAGGCAAGTGTGCTGCTAAAGAAGGGTAATGCTGTGTCATCTTGGGCAACTGGGTCTGCCTCTTCCAGCCAAGGACAATCATAATATTGCCTACTGCTCTGCTAGTTCTCATAGATTGTTATGGTAGTCCACGGTTAAAAAATTATATACAAGAAGTGCCATTCAATGTAAAGGTGTGACACTGTCACCACCAAAATTTCTCTGGCTGGTGGTACTGGATTCTAGAGTCTCCTACCAGTCTCTTGAGAAGATTTTTAAATCCCATACCTAGACACCAATCTGGGTCAATTATGTAAATTCAGCTTGATAGACCACAAAAGGGCAGGATGTGAGAGCCTGGTGCTCAACGACGGTGAAGACCTATTTTCTGGGGCCTTCCCAACCTTCTGATGCCTTGATGCTACCACTGGAGCTGCCTGTGAGGCAGGCACACGCATCTAGCTGGCAATATTTCAGATCTCTCCCAGAGCTGCTGGGTCCCGTGGCTGCCATCTATAGATTCACCCAAATTCCCATCACAACTACTTAGAGGTATGATACCTCTGTACAGAGTTATCATAGACTTTTTCTTGTCATCATTCTCTAAACAATACCAAACAAGTACCCACACAGAGCTGTACAGCAAACTACCAAAGGATGACTTAAATTTGGGGAACAAATTTGGGGGGGGGAGGTGTCTGAGTATCCATGGATGTTGGTATCTGTGAGAGTCTAAAAACAAACGCCTCTCCGATTCCAAGAGCTGAATACATTCAGCAAGTAATAGAAGCAGTAGAGCTGTGTCTCAGGGAAGGTCGCCAGGTCAAAACCTTGTCTGCTGGGGAGAGAATCACACCTCCAATGCCACCCACAGCCCTGTGTTCTGAGGGTGGAGTTACTCCTGTTCCTCCTCCTCCACCAGACTGACAGACTGCCCAGGCAAAGAATGAGGGAAGATTAAGAGAGAAGGGAATACAAATGAGCTATGGTGGCCAAGGGCATCCCCACGCCTTCATTTGCTGTCTGTCTGCCTCAGTTTCCCAGGTAATTCTAGCATTCTGTCAGTAGCTTCTTCGGGGATGCTCACATCATGCTCTCCCTGATTCTCTGCTCCATTCCCTGGAGTATATAAACACACACACACACACACACACACACACACACGCACGCACGCACGCACACACACACACACACACACACACACACACACACACACACACACGCACGCACGCACGCACGCACACACACACACACACACACACACACACACACACACACACACACCACTCATCAAACGCCACAATGGGAAAATGGAGAAGATGGCAAGAGCCTATGAACTCCTATTGGCAACTGTGTGTTCCTGAGAAATACAGATGACATGATCCTACCAGGCATCCCTGAAGCTGTGCAGTTCAGTTCTTTCATCTCACAGAGGTGACATTAGCTTAGTAATTGAACGAGGGAGTCCAGTGGTTGACTATCTAGATCAAAATGCCACCACCTTACTTCCCAGTATGACGTGTGTGAATGGTGAACAAATGGGTAGATAAGACGGGGTATGCAAGGCACACAGCATTTGTTTGTTTGTTCCAGATGGGGAGAGCAGGGGCCTAGAAAATGACTTCGTCTGCCCAACTACTTGACCCTGGAGAGCCTAAGGAGAGAGTTCTGTGTGGGAGCAAATATCCATACTGAGTGTCCTAGTCAGTGGTTTTGTCTCGCTGTCACTGAAAGCTTCGATAGGATGGGTTGTTCTTATTTTATTTGTACTGTATTTTTAAAGATGTTTTAAAACAGTATTTAATTATGGGTGGGTGTATAGGTCTGCATGTGGGTTTATGCACATGTGTGCAGGTGCCTGCAGAGACTAAAGGTCTCAGATTCCCTGAGCTGCAGTTACAGGGTTTTGTGAGTAGCACAGTGTGGGTACTGAAAACCAAATGTGGGTCCTCTGGAAGAGAAACAAGTGCTTTTAACTGCTGAGCCATCGCTCCAGCCCCTCTAGTTATTTCCTGATAAAATATTTTTTCTTTTTTTTTTTTAAATTTGCCTATTTGTTTACAATGTGTCTTGATTAACCTGGACTAGTCCAGAGTTCACTACGTAGTCAAGGACAACTTTGAACTCCTGATCCTCCTACCTCTACTTCCTAGGTGCTGGATTGCAAGTGTTGTGCCCACCATCTAGATTAAGATGCCTTTTAAATGATATGATGCATGACTTCTGCAGTGAAACAGATGCAGGGGCTGCTGGGCTGCATGAAAATCTCCGCCTCAGTGTCTCGGATGTGGGACTCTGGAGCTATTTACTGCTTGAATTGGATTGCTTTTCATGATGAGTAGAGATGTTACTTTTAGAGTTAGAACTCAAAATGTTTGGTTTTGGCAACATGTTCCAAGTAAATCAGCAATTTAGAAGCTTACTGTGCTGGTTACTCTTAATTGTCAACTTGACACACTCTGAAACCACTGTGGAAGAGAGTCTTAATACGAAATTATCTGGATCAGATTGGCCTGCAGGCGTGTGTGTGGAGAATGTCTGCATCTTACTGAGGATTATCTGCATGAGATTAGCCAGTAGGCACGTCTGTGGGAGAATTTCTTAGGATGTCTTGGTTGTTAATGGATGCAAAAAAGACTCAGCCCATTGTGGGCAGCATCATTGCCTAGGCAAGGGAATCCTGAAGAGGATAAGGGAGGAAAAGGCTAGCTGAGCACTAGGCATGCATCCATTCATTTCTCTCTGCTCTTGCCTGGGCAAGTGATGTGACCAACTGTCTTAAGCAATTGTTGCCTTGATTTCCCTGCAATGATGAACTATAACATGGAATTGTGAGCTAAAATAACACTTTTCTCCACTACATTGTTTTTGTTGAGGCATTTTACTATAGTACCAGAAATGAAATTAGGACACCCATGCAAGTTTTCTACATGTCAGATCCTACCCCCTTTAATGAATGATATATCAAAGAGGGTTAGGATAGGGTAGAATGGGGTCCAACCTGAAGCTTCCTGAGCAAATCTGTGTTCTACCCCAAAGCCACTGCATGGCACACAATGCAATGCCTACCTCACATGTGGGGTACTCTCCCAGGAATAGAGAACCAGTTCTGACTTTAAGGATACCAGAGGGTTGTACCAATCTCTCTCCCCACTGCGGTGGGCTCCTTTCCAAAAGCCCAAGATGCTGCTTAGCATCTGGCTGGTTTGCATCCCCTGCTTCTCCTTAATATAGAAAAGCCTTTCCATGCCCAACGTTTTTCCAATCACAATGCCAAGGTGTGTGACACAGCCAAAAAGCAGTGACTGTTTATTTTGCAGCATAGAAATAGAAAGAATGGTCTGGAAACTCTTAATAACTAAGATAGACCTCATCTAAGAAAAACAGAAAGGAAATAAAGAAGAGATGCAGGAAGGATGGGAAGGAGGAGAGGGATGGAGGGACAGAGGGATGGAGGGACAGAGGGATGGAGGGACAGAGGGATGGAGGGACAGAGGGATGGAGGGGAGTGAGAGAAAAGGGGGAGAGGAAGAAGGGGAAAATAGAGAAGCAGATTTATCACACATTATAGTGGATAAAATTATTACGTCTCTCCTCAATCTGCCTTATATAACCTGCTCAACATATTTTTCAATGGTATATTCTGCTCTTTGTCTATAAAGTAGGAATCTGACACCGGGTATATAAGCTGTGAAATGCAAATCATACTCTCTGAAGTTGTAATTGCAGCAAGCTCATCTCTTTTTCTCAAAGAGCACTCCAGTGACAACTGCTTAGCAACCATGCCCGCTGGGTGTGCAGGAAGGCAGCTGTGCCTTCAGGGAAGGTGCTAGAGCATTCACAAAATGTTCAAACAGAAACTTAATCATCTGCTCCAACCATTCCACATCACAGGTCCGGACCATGGGCCAGGGGATAAGACTCATGTCCGTGGCTGCTACTTTCTAGATGAACAGCAAGTGACTTCCTGAAGGTAACACAGCTGGAAGATCCAAGGTGACATTTGATTCCCATCTGCTCTGACTTTTTCTGGATTGAAGGATCAGAGTAACTAAATACCAGAAAGTCTTTCAAGGTTCAGAGGATTCAGAAAAGGAGCAATTACCACAGCACCAACAGGCAAGAGCAGCTAGTCCTCTCTCCTTTTGCCTTAGCATGGAAGGGAAACTATACCAGACACCTTTAAGAGAATTGACCAGCATCCACAAAATGAGACGTGAAAAACTAAGGGCTAGTATTTCCATGGACTCAAATGCAATAGAGTGATGGGGCTTCCATGCTCCATAAGTTTCTTGATAGACTGCTTGGGGTACACTTTTCTATAACTTGCAAGCAAAATGTCCTTCAAAGACAAAAAGAGGGTGGAGACACAGCAGTACAAACTAACTGGAAAAAAACACCAGATGAAAGAATCAAGAAGTGTTGAATTGCTACGGGGCTTCTCAGATCATTGCATTTGTGTGTATGTGCAGTGTGTGCCTCCGTGCCTATATACAGCTGTCAGGACTGTATATAGAGCACTCTGAAACCAGTGCCTAGAGGTGCTATCCACAGGGAATGTCATGGAAGATGACATGTTCTGCACGGTCAGGTAACTCATAGAGGAGTTGCTCTGACTAAGTGGTTGGCTGAGCATTCTTCCAAGGAAAAGACCAGACAGGAGGGAAGAAATTTAAGGTGCAGGTGGTGGGGTGTGCCTGGAACGTGAGGGAAAGAGCAAAGATCAGGAATCTCAGACAAAAGCTACATCAAGGAGCTAACACTTGAGTAATGTCTCCTGTGAGTCTTCAGAAGGTGCCTGGCACCATTAGGACATTTGTAAAGCAGAGAAGAGCAGAGCACTTTTAGATTCACAGTCTCCTCTCCTCTTCTCTCTTCCCCTCCCTTCTTATCCCTTCCTTTCTCCCTCTTCCTCCTGCCCCTCCCCATTTTTGCCCTCTTACAGCATCTGAACTGAACCTAGAGCCTCTTTCATGAGATCCAAGTGGTTTAAAACTGAGCTACAACCCCAGCCCTGATGATACCTTTGACACAAGTCCTTTAAGGAGCCCAGGTTGGCTTTAAACACACTCTGTAGCCCAGGTGGGCCTCAAATTTTCAATCTTTCTATCCCAGCCTCTTGAGTACCTGTGATTGTTGGCATGTGCCTCATGCATGGCTAGGAGTCTCTTCCTGCCTGCCTGCTCCACGTAAGTTAGCCTTACTCTCTATGTGTCATTCAGGTCAGCCCACTTACTTGCGAATTAAAGACAGTCCTGACAGCTGTATATAGAGCAGATGCTTTACCTGCGAACCAAGTTGGAGTTTCCACTGACTTGTAATCCCAATGAAGAATGCTGACCTCACACACATGATTATAGGCATATTCGTGAGCCTGCTGGTGAGGCAGGAAGCGCCTTACCTGTGCCCTCAAACAACCCAGTCACTCTGCCCAGCAAGAGCTGCCCAGATGTCAGGCAAGGGGTGCACTGACCACGTGACCTGTCCACACTCAGCTAGTTCCCAGTCCTGTAGGTGGTGTACCCTGACCTCAGCAACTTGTCATTTATAGTCATTTATAGTCATTTATAGTCATCGCTAAGGAACTTACATCAGTCTGTGGTGTTTTCAGCATGGAATCAGGTTTCTTTAAAAGGATGTTAAAGTTTCCTCACATAAGGCATCTTTGTTAGAACCTATGATGTGTATATATATATATGCACATGTATATACATATATATATACATATATATATATGTATATATATATATATATATATATATATATATATATANAGAGAGAGAGAGAGAGAGAGAGAGAGAGAGAGAGAGAAACTAACTACATGCTACTGCATGTTTATTGCATGCGAGGCTTCCTGTGTTCCAGACATGACCAGAGTTAACAAGAACTCCCATACTTCTACCCAAGACTACCATTGGTCACTCTTGTTTCACAGAAGGGGAAAAACTCAGAACCTCCTAACTCTCCCAGTGTCACACACTCCACAGAATAGGGGTGGCAGTGTCCAGCACTGACTCGCTCCAAGGTATGCACACTTTGTCCTCTGCCTGCACTGTTGTGTCAGAATGACATCCTCATCCAGCATGACCCTGTGGGGTGGGAGACATGTCATGCTGCACGTCTGCAAAGGTGTCACCTTGGGGGTCTAAATACAGTTAGGACTCCTTCTCAGAGTCCCCACTCTGAAGCATACACTTCAATACATACCCCCTTGTCTCTCCGCTGGGAGAAAAGACTTTCAGACCTCTACAGCTGCCATTTCCTTTGGCTGAAGTGGAGGGAGGCATTAGAATTGTGAATATAGTAGCCAGGTCTACTTCCTAGGTCTATTGACTGAATATTGTTCTGCAAGTTTGCCTACCCTGGGCAAATCTATAAATTTTTCTATGGCCCACTTTCAGTAAAACTTAGTACCAATAAGAAAATAATTCTCTTCTACACCAACAACCTTTCACACACACACACACACACACACACACACACACGCACGCACACCACAGGCGTGCACACACCTTGTCCTAGTCGGTTTTCTATTGCCGTGATAAACACCACAACCAAAGGCAACTTGGGGAGGAGAGGATTTATTTCGGCTTACCACTTACAGTCCATTATGAAGGGAATCGGGGCAGGAACTCAAGGAAGGAACCTGAGGGCAGAAACTGGAGCACAAAGCATGATGGAGTGTTGCTCACAAGCTCACACTCATGGGTCACTCAGCCTGTTTTCTTACACAGTCACTTGCCCAGGGATGGTACTGCCCCTAGTGAGCTGGGCCACATCAACTGTCAATCAAGGCTTGCCTACAGGCCCATCTGTTAGAGGCATTTTCTCATTGAGGTTCCACCTTCCCAGACTCTAGCTTCTGTCAAGTTGACAAAAATCAGTCAACACATACCTACTGGGGAAGCTGACACATACCGAATGAAGGCTCATGGTGGATGTTCTTGTATACCAGCCTGGTCTAACTTCTTCTGCCCTACTGCAGGAGGTAGATATTTTTTCTGGCTTTCAGGAACGAAAGATGTCCCTGAGGAAAGATGACTTTTAACATGTCAGTTCCTCTCAGAATTCTAAGGCTTTATCGCTGACTGACTCTGGCCTCAACTGTCCTTTTGAATTCCAGGCCTGAATCGTTTTAATAAAATTATAGGCAAAGCAAGAAAATGGGGAGAGCCTTTACTCCCTCACCCCATCTTGAGGTCCTTATGCTGGGACAGTTACAACCCTGCAGCCATTTCACTTCTGAGCAAAAAAGTTCAAACCAGGAGGTTTCGCCGGAAAGCTTGTGTTAGTCACATTAGTAAGAATCATCCAAAGAATCATTTTTGGCTCATGATTTCAGAAGGCTCAGACCTTGGATGCTTGGCCTCGTGCACTTGAACAGAAAGAATTGTGTGGCCAAGACATTGTTTTTACCTTGTGGTAGACAGGAAGCAGACAGAATGGGACTGGGGCTGGGACATACCTTACAACACAGAACATCGAACACCCTAACGTCACAGCCAGACACCCTTGCAAACACATCTTCGACTGACTTACTTCTTAGCGCCTTCCTGAGCCCCACCTCCTCAGGTTCACACATCTATTGAGGACCATGCATGCGCTGTAGAAGCCTTTAGGGACATCTCATATTCAAAATACGACATAGTGAGAGCCAACTGCAAACATCCTAGGCAGAGAGGCAATCAAGAAGCTAGGGGTGAGCATGACATCACGCAGAACGGGACAGGTGGGGGTACCAAGTGCCAACCCTCATCTCGGAAATCCACTCACTCTCACTCCTGAGTCCATGTTCTCAATCCGTGTCTGTCCTGGGCACGGAATGGAACGGTGGGTTCTCATTCCCTGACTTCATGCCAGTGGAAGGTGAAATGACCAAGCACTGTCTTGTTTTGTCTTGATCTGTTCTATAGTTTGCAGATTATATCTTTGTGGGGTGTGAGTGTGGGTGTGGGTGTGGGTGTGGGTGTGGGTGTGCGTGTGTGGGTGTGGGTGTGGGTGTGGGTGTGGGTGTGGGTGTGGGTGTGGGTGTGGGTGTGTGTAGATCAGATGTCAGTGCCAAGTATCTTTCATGGACCTGGAGCTCATTAATTCACCCAGGATAGCGTGCCTGCTCGCCTCAGGGATCATCTTGCCTCTGCTGGGATTATGGTATCCACTTCTCCTGTATTGAGTATTTTCTAATGTGGGTGCTGGGGACTAAATTCAGATTCTCGTACTTGAGTAACAGACACTTCACCCACTGACTCATCTCCCCAGACAGCCCCTGTTTGTTCCTTTGTCCTCTTTTTTGTTTGTTTGTTTGGTTGGTTGGTTTGGTTTTTGAGATAGGGTCTTACATAGTGAAGGCTGAACTTAAATTCATATGTGGCTGAGGATCTCTTTGTGTCTCTGCTCCTCCTGCCTCTACTTCCCAGGGGCTGGGACTGCAGGTGCACATGACATCCGGCTCTTACAGTTTGTATCTTAATGCTCTCTAAAAGCCTCCCACTACTGGAAAGTAACGAAAACTTGTAAGATGTCATTGGGAGTCTCAGTTCCTCTCAGTTAGTTAGCAAGCTGAACACAGGACCTACGAGACCAGATATCTTGTCTTTCAAAAGAAAGACACCCAAACTCCAAACCTGTGTCTAAAGCACTGTTTCCTGAAGTTATGTCACATCTGGCCCATGAACCAAAAGTGACACTTTAGGACCACTCATAAGAGATAGACACCCTGCAGTGACAATGTAGGACCACTCCCAAGGGGTAGACATCCCGCCGTGACTCTTTAGAATGTCTGCGGTCCTGTAACATCAAGTACCAGAAGAATACATGTGAAAAGTGAATGAATGAATGAATGAATGAATGAATGAATGAATGAATGAATGAATTTAACAGGCACCCACATTCAGGGCAATGTGCTGGGCTCCTACTGGTTCACACAGGTGGGCTCATGGGTAAACACACTCTGCCATGAAGCACAGACAGCAGACTTCAGTGGCCAACACAAACTATCTTCTCCGTCTTTCCAGGCTTTTCCTTTTCTTATCAGCAAAGCTGAATTACCTGAAAGCATCCCAGAGCCGTTCTGATTTATGGTTCAGCCACTATGGCTTCTGGACGCTTTATTCTTCCTGACCCCCAGTCCTGTGATTTATGAAGGAGATCTTTAACTCAACAAGAACACCCCCTCCTTCTTCCCAAGTGCAGAGCAAAGGAGCACAGGGAAGCATCGAGAAGCCAATTTCTACCTCCCAGGGCTTCAGGAGATAATTGTGCTCCTGGATAAGATGCTAGCATTTTTCATCCCTTCCTTCATTTCCCAAACAGGTATCTCTAAAAAGTTCTCGTTTTCTGCATTTCCCATCTCTGACTATTTCCTTCACTCTAGTCACTAAATCTAACAGAAAAGCCCAACCTCGAAGGTTAAAGAAACTCTTAACAGGCAAGAGTAGAGGCTGGAGTGTGGCTGCTGGGGCCATCGCTCTCATGCCTACCCGCTCAGTGCTGAATAAAGCTGTTCCTCCCAAGGCAACACTACCTAACCCTTCCATAGCATAGAAGGCGGCTGCCAGATGCTGGTTATCCAGCCAGACCTGCCAGGGAGGGAGGGGGGGGAGATAAAATTCAAAAGCACGTCATTATACTTCCCATGGGCCACTCTGCCAAACAGTGTGGCTGGGTGGGAAATGAACAAAGTTGCTCACTTCTGTTTAAGTTCACACAGTCCTTTGGTTTTCCATTGTCTTTGGGAAGGTGCTGGGATCCGATAACAATTGAGAATCCTGGTATCCACTCTGCCCCCAGTGTCTTGCGGTGTTGAATTTAGCCCTTTAGATTCTCTGCCTCGGTTTCCTCTTTCTTACGTGAGACATTTACCACCCGCTTTCAGCTCTCACACCCCATCTGTCTGCAAACCTTTGGAACTGTTCCTTGTGCAGCTCAGGAAGGGAAAGGAAGAGGCCCCCGTCTGGGTTTAGTTAGAAAAAGTTTGCTTTTTAAAAAGACTCCTATTTTACCCACCCCAGTCTTCCAAGATACATCCGCACATTTCTGTATATGAGATCACATCCTAGGGAAAATTATTTTAAGAAATTCTGCTGTGACTCCTCTAGGCAGACAGCCTTCTGGTACAACCAAGAACTATCCAAAATATATACGTGTATGAGTATATCCATATCATAATCTATTGAAATAGTTGCAGTCAACAAGGACACTGTCTTCATTTGAGGATGCAGGTGGCCTGCCTGGCCCCAATTCAGCCTCTCATTCGGTGTCACTCAACTAGTCAGAGCTGGCTACTCCCTTTAACTGGCAGGGTCATCTGGGCCTCATTATGTCACCTTGAGAGGCTACTTGTATTAGCGTCCTTGTTTTGTAGATGTCAAAACTGAAGCTTGGTGAGGTTAAATGAGGTGCAGACTCAAGTTCAACTTTAAAGGCAAACAAACTATGAATCTCTTAATCCAAAAACAAAATAGAGCAGGCATACACCCTTGCCCCAGTGGATCCCTCATGAAAAGTAGCAAAGAGCTGGCAGTGGGCAGAACATCCTGGATTATGTGTAACCCCCAGGAGAGCTAAAGCTCCCAAACATGGACAAGCAAGTGGGAAGCCAGCTTGCTCCAGCGGCAGAGTCCCCTGTGTGCTCCATCTTAAAGGGGGGCAGAGAAGCTGGAGCGTGTCTTAGAGGTGGATGCTAAAAGCTGTCAATCAGCAAAGCAGAGAAGGGTCAGGGCAGCCTGAAGGTGGCTGGGGAACAAATGAGTGGTACGGATGAGGTCATGGTGACCACAGTAACAAGGGGCTCAAAGGGAAGAAGTTCCATATCTAAGGTGAATGTGCAGGGAGATGTGGGCACACAGATAGACGCAGATACTGATCTCACAGATGCAGGTGCAGCTGTGGGTGTAGATGCAGACACAGACACGGGTGCAGACACCGGTGAAGATAGATACAGACAGAGATGCAGTATCTGATGCAGACAGACACAGGCATACAGATACAAACAGAGGTGAAGTATGAGATACAAACGCAGATATAGATGCAGATATATACAAACAGAGGTACAGGCAATGCAGACAGACACAGATGCAGACGTAGATGCAGATCCAGGTCCAGATACAAATGAAGATGCAGATGCAGGTGCTGACAGAGTGCAGTAGCAAATGCAGCCAGAGATGCAGATGCAGAGAGAGATTCAAATGCAGGTGCAGATATAGATGCAGATAGATACAGAGGTGCAGCAGTGCAGACAGACACAGATGTAGACATAGATGTAGACAGATACAAATGGAGATGCAGGTGCAGAGTACAGTCGCAAATGCAGACAGAGATGAAGATACAAGTGCAGATATGCATGCAGATAGACACAGAGGTGCGGTAGCCGATGCAGACAGATAGAGATGAAAACACATGGGCAGGTACAGATGCAGAAGGATACAGACAAAGATGCAGTAACAAACACAGATATAGATACACATGCCAGTGCACAGAGACAGAAACAGATGGAGACACAGGTGCAGATGCAGACAGACACACAGAGAGATGAAGATGCAGGTGCATAAGGATACAGATGTAGACTCAGGTAGAGACACAGAAGAAGATGCAGATACATATACAGAGCTCACATGATTTCCAAGCCCGTAGAAAAATGTATTAATACCTGCATCTTTCCTATTAGAGACATGCTGACGGGCAAATAATAACCTGCACATAGTCAGGAAATACAGCCATGCTTTTCTCACTCACTACCAGAAACAGTCAGGCATGCATTCTGCCCATAACACTGGCAGTGAATCACACCTATCTGCGAGTCCTTGAATATGTCATAACCCCTCTTACTTCAGTCTCTCTTACCACCAAAAAGGACAACTCAGCTGCCTGCCTGCCTGCCTGCCTATCTACCTACCTATCTTGTTTCATTATGCAAAAATATGATAATCAAAATTATCCATATTTATTTTTTTATTATTTTATGCCTATGGGATGGTTTACCTGCATATGTGTGCATCGTGTGCATTTTTGGTTCCTGCAGAGACCAGAAAAGGGTGTTGGATTCTCTGGAACTGGAGTTAGAGCTATGTATTACTATACAGGTTCTGGGAATTGAACCTTGGTCTCCTGGAAGAACAACCAGTACTCTTAATTGCTGAGCCATCTCTCCAGACCCAAAATATTCAATCTTTAAATAGAGATTGCTCTTTTAAACACTTTGCATACATTAATTCATTCAGCCCTAAGAACAGCCCTATCAGATCAATGTTGATATTATCCCCCCATGTAACAGAAAGGGAAACTGAGTTGCAGGACAGCTTCATACTTGCCTGGGGTCACACAGCAGGAAAGGACTTAAACCTGAACCCCTGGCTCACCACCACTTTATTCTAAAGCAGTAATTCTCAACCTGTGGGTCAAGACCCTTTCAGGGGAGTGAGGTGTCAAGAGGACATTTACACAGAGGTCACCTAAGACCATCACAAAACACAGATGTTTACAGTACAATTTATAACAGCAGCAAAATTGCAGTAATGAAGTAGTAACAGAATTGATTTTATGGTTGGAGGGGGTCGTCACAACCTGAGGAACTGTATTAAAGGGTCACAGCATTGGGAAGGTTAAGAACCACTGCTCTAAAACCTAATACCAAAGAGCCCGAGCCCCACCCGGGGTTCAGAAGATTCCTTCCCCTTGGGAGGCTGCAGAGTACCGTCAGCTTCCTCGGACAAGGGCATAAGAGCTCAGCCAGAGTTTTACAGATGCTTACAGCTGCATGACAGTTATACTGTGTGTTCTCTCAAAGCACATCTCTGCTGCCGGGAGCAGGTTCGTCTCCAGGAGACAGCGGTCGTCAAGCCCCCCCAGAGAACAGCAAGCACGTCAAAAATAGCAGCTAGCAGGCTGCGTAGCTGCAATTTCCTTTCCAAATGTCAGCTTTGCTTTCACTGAAGGGCCCAGGTCTGAATGCACTCTGTGCAGCCAGCAGCAGACGGCCCTAAGGTTCCAGGATGGTTTCTAACGGCAGACATCTGCATGGAGGAGTCTAAAAGGATGTGGAAAGCAAATCTTACCACTTAACCCATGGGTCTGTGGACTTGACTCAGGGAAATTTCCTCTACACTATCAGTGATGAGGTTAGAGTTAAATTTTTTAAAAAATTTCAGAAACCTGAGCAGGGTAGGCCCCAAAGAGTTCAAGGTTAGACCAGTATTAACACTGAGTTTCTGACTAGAGGGTCTCTTCCCCCCCCCCTTTATTTTTTAAGACTTATTTACTTATTATATGTAAGTACACTGTAGCTGTCTTCAGACACTCTAGAAGAGGGCGTCAGATCTTGTTACAGGTGGTTGTGAGCCACCACGTGGTTGCTGGGATTCGAACTCCGGACCTTCGTAAGAGCAGTCGGGTGCTCTTACCCACTAAGCCATCTCACCAGCCCTCTTTCCCCCTTTTATACTGGGAATGAATCAATATCTTTTCGGAATAACCCTTCAAAACCTGAAGATGGCAGCTCCACCCCCTCTGTAGGAGCTGTGTAAACAAGGGCATGAGGACAAAGAGGGAGCAGAGAGACCAGAGGAGCCACTCTCTCCAGTGCAGACAGTCTGCAGTCCCATGAGGCCCTTGAGCCCAGAGCAGGAAGATGGCAGCAGGAGAAGCAGGTGCCCATCTGTCCACATCCCAGTGGCCTGTGTCTGGCAATATGTGTCCTCCCTCCAAAGCCCTGGGCTCCAGGCCTCATTCTGCCATGAGGTGTCTGTGCAGAGGAGTCCAAAAGGGACATGGGCAGTGACTCCTACAACTGAATGCATGAATTCCTCTTCCTCTTGTAAGTAACCATGACACATCAGAAGGAGAACACACTTCCCTTCCTCAGGCAATAACACACAGTCAAGACCAATCAGAGTTAAGGCAGCAGTTCCAGCCAGACGGCTCAGGGAGCAAGGCATCTCCTGGGAATGGGATCTTTCTTGGCATTTACAGGGAGATGCAAAGTGAGAGAAACAGCACCGCCAGCAAAGCCTGTGTCACAGAAGGGAGGAACTGAGGGAAGAAGACAAGCTGTAGAATGAGAGGTGTCATGTGGAGGGAAAGGCCCAGAGGAAGGACAAGGCCCTGCAGGCATCAGGAATCCAAAGGGACACCGGGCTGAGCTCTTGTAGACAATATGAAAAGCATGATTAACTCCGACCACCTTAGTTTGAGCAAAGCCTAGAGGACTGCAGACTCCTGTCTACAGAGCTAAAAAGGGTTAATAATGACCTTGGGGAAGAGTGGGAGAGGGTGAAGAAGAACTACATTTAGCTCTCCATGCTTACAGATGCAAGGATTTGGCAGTTTGAGGAGCATTAAGGGGTTGTTTTGTTCAGAAAGAAAAAACGAAGTCCTTGAGCAAGCCCTTCACCCTCTGTTCCTGCATACTATGACGCGTGCCGTACCTGCTCACCAAAGAGTGGCCTGATGGGTCTTCAGAGAAATACTAAGCATGCAAATCTCATGAAAGCTTGACAGTCAAAATAAAACACCACAACAGACTCACATACACACACCCCACACATGCCACATACATACCACAAACATACCTATACCATACACACCACACATACCCCACAGACACCCACACACACATATACCACACACAAAAATACACACATATATATACCATACTCCATATTCATACCTCCCACAGACACACCCCACCCCCCCATAGAGACCCTATAGAGACCCCAGACACTACACACAATAACACAGATACACATACACACATACCACCCCACCATACACACATACACCACATACACACTATACACCACAGACACACACCCCAAAGAAACCTTACAGACACAAACACACCTACCTCACACACCATACATACACACATACCTTACAGAGACAACACACACACACTACACATGTCACATACTACAGACAACACATACACACATGCTACACACCACACATACCACAGACATACACACATCATACTACAGACATACATATATTTCACAGAGCCCTCAGACACTATACACACACATACACTGGGACACATGGACACACACACACACACACACACACACACACACACACCACTTCTCGGTATTTTGTGATATATCTGAAGTGTGCCCATGTGTCAGAATGAAAAGAACTGTCACTCTGATCCACATAGCATGCATATGGGCCATCCTCTTTAATTTATGAAACCAGACCTTTGTCCCAGGTCAAAAGAGGACTTGGGTTATTAGACTCCTGTCTCCCTCACCCAAGTCATATGATTATCAATACATCTGTTTTAGAGCAGTTATGTTACCCTCAAATGTTCTCTGGTACTGCTTTAACAGCCTGTGTTGATCCTGGCATGTCCTGATGGCCACCAGGACGTCTTGAGGTAGAGAGGACCTCACCCTATGCTCCTGGGCAGGGATGGTCCACACTCTCCCTATGTACTAGCCAGTGAACCCTGGCCTTCCACATCAAGAAGTGTCCCTTGGACTTTACACCTTTTTTTTTTTTCCTGCCCTGCCTTGAGCACACAAGGG
This sequence comes from Mus pahari, assembly GCF_900095145.1. Classification (NCBI taxonomy): domain Eukaryota; kingdom Metazoa; phylum Chordata; class Mammalia; order Rodentia; family Muridae; genus Mus; species Mus pahari. Next base: position 141,829,284 of record NC_034591.1, read on the forward strand.
ACCAGCCAGAGGCTAAGTAAGCCTTCATGTGAATGCAGAGAAGTTATGGGATCTGCCTCAAGTTAAGGCTAGCTAGTTCTGGCTAGTCCAATTTTATGTTTTACCCTTTTGCAATTTCTTTTATTTCAACCTCTCTGCAAAGCTCCTAAGGTTGAAGGACCCTGTGATGGACATACTCCAGTACTAAATCACTGAGTATCTGAGATTCAAATTCACTGTCTGTCTCTCTGTCTGTCTCTCACCACATTCTTTTCTCCTGTCATCTTTCTTCTTTTATCCTAGCATGTTCATGCTCAAGAAATTTCCAGAAGACATTTTACTAATGGAATAGAATCTCCTAGGATTGTGTAAGTGCAGCCCCTCCAGGAACAGAGAGTGTTCAAGGGAAATATGGCACCCAAGGGAACCGGGAACCTTCTTGACACAATCCCAGGTCACAGCTGTCCTGTAGTTCAAGGTATGCCCCCCCCAAACAATGCTAAAGAGGCTCCCCAAAGCCAAAAGATGTGCAGAGGAGGAGAAAGGAGATAGAAATATACATGCAAGACAGATGCCATTTAAATGGGGGGGTGGGGGGAAGAAGAGAATCAGGGGAGGAATAAAAAGACAGAGTGGGAAGGAGAGGGAGACCGCAGAGGAGAGATGGAGAAAAATCAAGGGGAGAGAGAATCAGAAAATAGGGGACAGAATCAGATGAAGGCAGACAGAGCCACTCAGCAGGAAAGATGGACAACAAAACCGTGCTTTCCCCAGACACTGAGCCCATCCCACTCCCTATTCTGTCAAGTATAAAATACCTCTATTGGGGGGACCTACCTCAGAGGCAAGAAAGGCCAGCTGTCCCTTGCTCCTCTGGGATGCTAGGCAGGAGGGGTGTCCTCATCCCAAGTGACAGTCCCAGGGAATCCTCTGGGAGCCCCCACTGGCTTACATCAGTCATCGAGATGGCTTGAACCCCACCTTCTCGAGCAGCTGTGATCCTATTCCAGCTGCTGAGGCAGCACACGGTGGTGCACGTTCTCTTGATGACAAGGTTACGTCGTCTACACGGAGGCTCAGGAGCAGGGAGAGCTCACTGGACAAAATTCTCCACAAAAACTTGATTGAGTCACAGCCTCTCAGTTTCTGTCTGACATCTGAAGAGTCACTTCTGTGATTTTGCCAAGAGCAATGTTGCTCCCTGGGAGAGAGGAGTTTCATATCCTTTTTGATCTCTCTTAGGGCTGGGAAGAGTCTGAGATGAGAATACCATGACATCCCAGACAAGTGTCATCCTTATCCTCAAGGCCCAGTCTGGCTGCAATGGAGGGGACATTTTGTACCCCTCTCTGAAGTCTTCTTTTGAAAACCTTAATCTCGCTGTTGGCTGAATTGGGCAGTTTTTTTTAGCATTCAAGTTTCTGAAGACTCAGTGTAAGATGTGGCAGCATCCGAGACCATACAGGGAACCGGAAAGAAAGGTCCAGGCAGGAAGGGTTGGGAAGCGACTCCCTCCACGTTGTCAAAGGTCCTGAGTCCTTATTTTAGTCCTGCCAATGCCTAAACCGATAGATTGGAGGCGTTCCCGTGTGAGAAGCTGAGATGTGCAGTCTGTTCTCCCTTGATAACCAAATCAGTAGAGAGAACAGTCTGGAAGGTTGCTACAGCAACCAGAGTCCCTGGAGAGCCTGGCTCTCCACAAACCTTTTACTTTCAGGCATGCTCTGACTTGAAAAGGCAATGTTTGCATAAGGACAGAGACAGTGATGAGGGTGACAATATATACACACACAGAGGTCCATGCACACATGTCCCCTCATCCACCCTCAGCTTGGAGGATATCCTTTGGCCACTGGGATGGGCATGGAGTAGCTAAAATCATTGGAAACAGAAAGTACTTTCTTACTGGCCTTAGAATAGATCTCCGGGTCTCAAATAGAATAGATCTCAGTCTTTTACTATGTTGCAGGCTTGGAGAAGTTAAGCTCCTAGAAAAAGTGACTTCTGGCCACCAAGTCTAATGCAAGAATACACTCCTTTTCTGAAGGGTGAGAGAAATGATGGAGAGACCCAGCCCAAGATGCTAGGGAGTGACTTAGAGAGCTGATGGTCTACAATGGCCTAGCCTTAGGCTTTGGATCCATGGTGGAAAGTTCTGGGGAAAGGCCTTGCCTTTGAGAGATATAGGCAGGCAGTATAGTGAACTAAAACTCAAGGCCATTACTATAATTCACACATTTGCATAGCATCCTCCCCACCCTCCTGGGTGAGTTTATTGATAATTGCCCATGAGGTAGGGAGGGGAAGACATTAATGTTCTCATTTAATGGGTGGGGGAAACTGAGGCACAAAGAGGGACCATGACACCAGAGTTACCCTGTAAAGCTGTGGCAGAGCTCAAGATTGTGATCTGTCACTCAGTGGAGCCACAGTGGCCTCTCAAGCCAACTGTCAAGGCCACTCCTTCCTAAGTTGTTCTTCAGGAAAATCTTTTGAAAAACCATTCCCTTGAAAGAGTCTTAAAGCATCAATAGAAAATTAAAAACACGTTAACAGTCCTTTGTACCCATGAGAACTGAGAACAGTGTATCACAGTTTATCAAAGGCAAAACTGAATGGCAATGTTCCTGGGGGAGGGGGCAGTGGGCAGCTGGGAGGGAGGCAGTGATTTCACAATGGGAGAAGATGGCTTGGTCCAAGTGGGAACCACCGAGTTACCTTAGCAGGCCAAATGCAGCTCCAAAGGAAGAGCTGAGCAGACAAACATTTGCTTGACTCAGCAAAATTCTCTAAGAGAGAGGCTGCCAACAAAATGACCATGCCCTTTCCTGGCTCCCAACCAAAGGCTGTTGTGCCTGTGGCAGAAGAGGAAAGCTATGCTGGCATTCAATGTGTGAACTCACCTGGCTGTAGGTTTACAGCTGAGGTTGCTTTATAAAAACAAATCCATCTGCAATCCTAGGTCAGATTCCCAGGAAGAAGGGTGAAGGATATCTTAGAGAGGTCTAGGCTAATCCAGAGCAACTGCTGTCTGCCGCAGCGTTCCTCTGCCTATTCTAAGTGACAGTCTCTGCTAAGTGACTCGCTGTAGATATGTGGTCCAGCCAGTCCTTTGGCTCTGGTCAGCCTTTTCTCCTGTCTCCGTGGTTCTATTTTCCAGTTCCTCTGCACACGAAGGCGCTCGCACATAAAAAGCACTTGGCTCTGAGAAAGTGCCAAGTTTCTTCCTGGAAGCTCAAAGAAGTCATGGAATCAGAGTGGTGAGGACTAATGTAGACCCCTGCCAGCATCTCCTGTGACAGATAGAGAAATCCACTGGCCTCCATTGGCCTAAAACTGACCCTCATGTCCTTCGAATAATCCAGTTGGGTAGTATTTTCTCTAATTCCATCCAAATTTAGCCATATCTTTCAAAGCCGAGCAGCTAGTAACTCTACCAGTCAGAAGATGGCTAGGGCACCAAAATGCCAAGCTGAAATCTTTTCCAGTCTCCAGATTCTGCCAGGGACCAAGTGACCAGAAGCTAAGGAAGGAAGGTGCATGACCCAAAGCAAAGGACACTAAAGAAGGGACCTGAGTGTAGCTGCTTCCTATTCTATTGGTGTCACCATTCTGAGAGATATTACAAGACCCAGGCATGAAAACTCAGTCTTGAGGGAAGATCAGTCAGAAATGTGCATCTCATCCACGTGACTGATGGGCATGATTGGGTGGCACCGTTGAAATTTCCAAAAATGTCACTAAGATGGAGAAACCTCGAATGCTGTGAGGATCGAGCAACAGTCTACAGTCCAGATATTTGGTCCAGGATGCCATGTACTGTGTAAGGGGGGAGGGAGGGTTCGAGGTCCTCTGGAGCTAAGGCGGAAGTAGTGAGCATGAGAAGGAAGCCTGAGAGATGACTTGCTCAGAGCTCCTGTTTTCCTGCAGGCCTGCCCGCATCCATCAAACCTCGGTGAGCATCCTTTTCTCCGCATAAGCTCGATGTGGAGTCGGAAGGTAGCTGGGCCGCCGTTCCCGTGAAGCCTCGGCAAAGTCAGGTTTGCCAAGCCCATTATCCGTTGCCTTCAAGTCCGGTGTGGGCTGCCCACAAGTGACGTGGGTATACTGGCCTTGCTCCTCCTGCTCCGTCTCTCGGTGGTAAAAGTAGTTGAAATTGGAGACAATGACCGGTACCGGTAATGCAATGGTGAGGACCCCAGCAATGGCGCACAGTGAGCCCACAATCTTGCCCCCTACCGTCATGGGGTACATGTCCCCATAACCTACTGTGGTCATTGTAACCACAGCCCACCAGAAGGCGTCTGGGATGCTAGGGAAGAGCGAGTCAACATCATCAGCCTCTGCGAAGTAGACAGCGCTGGAGAAGAGGATGACTCCGATGAAGAGGAAGAAGATGAGCAGTCCGAGCTCCCGCATGGACGCCTGTAAGGTCTTACCCAGGATCTGCAGCCCCTTGGAGTGGCGGGACAGCTTGAAGATTCGGAACACCCGGACCAGGCGGATCACCCTGAGGATGGCTAGGGACATGGCCTGCTGCCCATTCTGACCACTGCCACCACTCACAGGCTGCTGCTCGTGACGTTGCACTAGCTCAGTGCCCAAGGTGATAAAGTAAGGGAAAATGGCCACCAAGTCAATGATGTTCATGATATTGCGAAAGAAGGCCGCCTTGCTGGGACAGGCAGAGAAGCGCACCAAGAGCTCAAACGTGAACCAGACGATACACAGAGTTTCCACCAGGAAGAAGGGGTCTGTGAAGAAAGAACCCCCGAGAGTACTAAATGAAGATGTTCCTCCAGTCCCCAACCCCCCAGAGGGAATGCTACCAGGAAATGCATAGGAATCTTCATCCTCATCTTCTTCCTCGTGGCTCCTGGAGGCCGGGGACATGCGAGTCCCACTACCCTCGTTGCTTCCACCTCGCCCATCTGCACGGAACTGAGGCAAGGTCTCCAGGCAAAAAATGACGATGGAGATGAGGATGACCAATACTGAGACGATGGCGATACCTCGGGCAGGCCCGGAACTCTCCGGGTACTCAAAGAGAAGCCAGACCTGTCGCTGGAAAGGCTGGGAGGGGAGTGGTTTCTCATCCTCGCCACCTTCGGGCAGGCAACCCTCATCCTCCCGGAAGGCCGCCAGGGCTTCCTCTCCCAACTGATAGAAGCGGATCTCTTCCATAAAAATGTCCAGGGGCACATTAACCGGCCTGCGCAGGCGACCCCCAGATTGATAGTAATATAGGATAGCGTCGAAGCTGGGTCGGTTGCGGTCAAAGAAGTACTCGTTCCTCAAGGGGTCAAAGAAGCGGACTCTGCGGCCAGGGTCTCCTAGCAGCGTGTCAGGGAACAGCGACAGGGTGCGCAGCTGCGTCTCGAAGCGCAGCCCAGAGATGTTGATCACCAGCCTCTCACTACTACAGCAGCCGCCGCCGCCCTCGGCCTCCTGGAACTCACCCGCATCCTGTTGCTCCCCCTCCGACCCACGGACCTCCCCCGGCGCCGCCAGCGTCAGGGATTTCTCCGATCTCATGTCACCTCGGCGGTGCGCTCCCCGCCACTAGGACGGCGCCCACGACACGAGCTCCGGAGAGTGGCACCCGCTTCCCAGCTTCGGCTGTGCCCTCCTTTAGGGTGGGGCCCGTGCTCTGACCTGGCGGTTAGGTCGGTGAACCCTGCAGCTGGTCTCTCTGCCAGGCTAGGTCTGATATGTGGCTCTGGCTCTCAATAGCCGCGCCTCCGTGCTCAGGATTTCTGAGATGCCTGGAACCCGCAAACTGTCGCGCGCGTGAAACTGGCTGCCCGAAAAGACGCGTGGCTTAGCTCTCGATGGTGCCTAAAACTGGGCTCCGGACCCACAGGTTCGCCCTCCAGACCTGCTGGCTCTCACCAGGTCCTGCTGCGCTTCTCCAGCTGCACAAGACTCCGGGCTGCCGCTGGTACCGAAGCTCCAGATGCGCCTCCCTCTGGCTCGCCAAAGACTCCTGCCCGGGCTCGGCCTCCGCCTCCGCCCTACGTCCACCACCGAACTAGGTCTGGCCAAGGTCGCGATTGCAGCCGCCACCTTCTTCCCAGGAGCTAGCTATTCTAGAGGCCTCGGAATAGCCCTGGGCCTGCCCCGGCGCCGAAGCGCGGAGACCCACCTCCCCACCGCTTCAAGCCTTGCCTGCACCCTCAGCAGCAACAGCAGCAGCAGCAACAGCAGCAGCAGGCTCAGCTCTCAGCTCTGCCCTTCCTCCTTAACACACTCTCCAAGTGACGTGGCAGGCCCCGCCTGCTGCCCCCTCCCACCCCACTCTCACATCACACCCCTTACCCAGCCAGGGGCTGCAGCAAGCCTGGATGCTGGGGAGAGATGTGTATACTTGCCTTCCCAGTAATCTTTCCCGCGCTCTCCTGGCATGCCTCTTGCTTTCTCACATTCACACGCACGCCCCCACCCCCACCCCAACCAAGCCGCAGTATCCTAATAACACACCCACTCCATCCCTCCACAGTCATCTCTTCTCGTTTCTGTTCACCGAGCTGACCTGCTCAGTGTATTTCGGCAAAAAGAAATCACACACACTGGCCCCCAACACACCCCTGCCCAATAAGCTATTCACAGCACCTGACCCCTCCACAGCTATTTACTGGGGGGATGGGGGAGGGAAAATCCATGTTTTCTATATCCATGAAGACACGTTTGCCAGTTTCAACCTCTCCTGGGGGGTGGGGTGGGGATGAAGTATTTTTAAATGTCTTGAGAGCTTTCCATTTCAGCTGTGTCCCAATGTTAATTCCCCAACAGACTCTCACTTTTGCAACCTGGAAAGGCAAGGCTGCAGCTCTCCTTCAAGGCGTAGTGATAGTAAGAAGGGAGGAAAAGCCTGCTGTGACCAGTGAGTGGGAAACCCTCCTCTCCTGGAGTCCTGAGGATGTCCACCATCATCTCCATGAAAAAGCGCCAGAAGATTATGGTATTGAAGAAACACTATATACAAGGAATTGCAGGAATTGCTCCACATGCCTCCTTGGGGAAAAAAAGAAGAAAAGAAAAAATCAAATAAAAAGATTCTGCAATTTACACTTATCTGAGTCAAGAAAAGGGGGGGGAAAGGATAAATGAAAAGGAGGTACATCAAAGTGTCAGTAAACAATGTAGCTATGTTTGATGAGCATCTAGTAGACACATTTTAGTTGCTTTACCAGAAAGATGGCCTCCCTTTCTAGGCCATGGAGTCTCATTTGGTTGGATTTGGATGGGATAAACTATTCTGCCTCTCTTAGAATGCCAAAAAGGTTTCCCATCCATTCTCCCAAAGGCTTCCTCCCTAGATCACGTGGATGAAGATGCTAGATGGTGCACCTTGTGTCAGACTACCAGGTAGCTTGCTCTTGACTTGCTGTGGCTGGCAACGCCCAGTGTTTCTTCATAAGAAAGCACATCCGTAGGATAAGGACGGGAATGGCACATAAGAGTCTCCCAAGCCACGAGATGCAGGTGTGGGTTTTTAGCCATATGATATAGACAGACTGTTTTTAAACCACAGCAGTTTTCACAGCAGGTGCTCCCAGAGGGAAGAGGCAGGGGAGGAACCCAGAGCTCCTGGACCTGTAGGGAGGAAATGATCCTATCTTCATCACACACTGCAGCTTGGGCTCCCGCCTGTCCCTCCCCAAGTCTACCAGCCTCAACCCCTGCCTCTTGTATGTTTGACTTGGTTTCCACTCACTCCTTCCCCTCACTCGCACAGTTCAGTGAAGGGTGAGAGAGCAAGTCTGCTGCATTTACCCAGTCGATAGTTTTCCCATTTGCAGGCTATGTAATTAAGCAATTTAGACATCACACAAAAGTTACTCCACTCAAAGAAAAAAATTAAATAAAGCAACAACAAACACAGCATAGGAGACACACTCTCACCCTGTCCTGTGCTCCACAAGGATTTCCTGGGTTCCAAATTGTCTTGCTCCTGATTCTTTGGGTTTTGTTTTTTGAGGTCTATCGTGACGTATTCATTTGCGTGTCTGTTGTCTTCATCGCCCCTCTTCCAGAAATGGAATGTTGATGAGATCAGTAACACTGAAACAACGTATGCAAAGAAATTGCATCCTTCTAGAAGATTCGCCAGGCTTTAACATGACTGCAGATACCCATTTGAATACTTCTGTCAAACTGGCTGTCACTGTCTGCCATCCCACGGGCAGATTTGTGGTTACCTTCAAGTCAGACAGAAGGCTGAGCCCCTAGAAAGGTTTCATTTTACGCTGGGAGGTTCCCTTGGGAGGCAGAAGCCATTAGCCAATTCATGAATCAGGCTTCTGTTTTTAGTTCTTTTGTGAGACAGACTCATTCCCTGTGCCTAGATAGTTCCTCCTAAGTATATATTAAGGATGAATTTTAAAAGAATCACACCTTCAGAAGTGCCAGCTCCCTGAAGAGGAAAGACACACGCCTCACCTCCTTCTGCAGCTACTTTGTTGCTACTTCCAGTGACAGGTGATTGTGACTTGATTGTTCCTCCTCCATTTCCTGAGCTCTAATTTCATTTCAGCACAGACCATTTGTTTATTGTCTCTAAAATCAGACATTTGCAATGACCACCAACCAAGGTCGGTCATTTCTTTAATTAGTCATTAGCTGAGCAGCTACTTGGTGGCCACCATAGTGTCAGGGCTAAACAGTGAACAGTGAATACATTCCATTGGAGGCAGGAGTTCTTACCAGCAGACAGAAGATATTTACACACACACAATGTATTATAAAGAGGATAAAGATGCTATTTCCAGGACTAACATAGAATATAAAACTTTAAGAAGTGTGCTTGATGGGGAAAGATCCTGTGATGGTTAATTTTAATTGATAATTTAACTGGACTCAGCGTTAATGATGAGACAGGCTTCTGGCCATGCGTGTGAGAGGCATTTGCAGAATTTAACTGAGGAAAGAGCTCTCTCTCTCTCTCTCTCTCTCTCTCTCTCTCTCTCTCTCTCTCTCTTCTCTTCTCTTCTCTTCTCTTCTCTCTTCTCTCTTCTCTCTTGCCTGAGTGCAGACACAGTGTGACCAGCCTATATTCCTGCCTACCCTGCCATCATGTGAGACAAACAGGTGTGACAAAAACACACACTCTTCCTCTCTTACACGGCTTTTGTCCGGTGTTTTGTCCCAGTGATAACAAGGTTCTGTGATCCAGTTCCCCTGGCTGAAGGAATGTTTCAAGTAAGACTTCAAAGTAGAGAATGGATCCTGAGTGTGCCACGTCAATCATCAGGGAGAGAACTTCCTTGGCAGACAACTGCAAAAGAGTAGCCAAGTTGCAGGCATTGAAGACTCATGAAGACCATGCAAGAACAACAGTAAAGGTTGTTAAAAGAGAGACAAGGGGTAAGATCTTGCAGCATGAGATATTTAGATTCTGTGACACTAATGACAGTTCCCATATGGAAGAGACCAAATTTACACAGAAGATGAAATGAGAAAGAATCCAAGGGACTGTCTTAGTTACTGTTCTACTAAATAGCAATGAAACACCATGACCAAGACAACTTATAAATGAAGGCATTTAATTAGGGGCTTCTTTGCAGTTTCAGAAAATGAGTCCATGATCATTGTGTTGGGGAGCATGGAGACAGATATGCAGGCATGTCAATGGAGCAATAGCTAAGAGCTCACATCTAAACCTCAGGAAGGAGAGAGGGCTTGACAAGGGCTTTTGGCACCTCAAAGTCGATCCCCTGTAATACCTTCTCCAACAAGGCCACACCTCCTAATCCTTCCCAAACAGTTTCATCAACTGGGGACCAAACATTCAAATATATGAGCCTATGGGGTCATTGTCACTCAAACCACCACCACAAGGACAAAGGAAGAAATGAAAAGACTAGGAAATAAGTGAGTGGTATTCTGAAGAAAAGATGGTGGCAAATTGTACTTAGGTAAGTAATTTGTATAAGTGCAGTGGGCAGATATTCTGGGAGGGGTGACTTTAGGAAGTGGCCCATCAGAAAGTGGTCATCCGTGAAAAGCAAGCAAGGAACATGCCAGGCTTGGTTGGAGGATCAAGGCAGGCCATCATTGCAGCCAGTTGAGACATGGAAGGTGATAGATTAAGCCAGTTGAGTCAAGACCTTGTATTTAGACACATTAAATTGGAGAGGCCAGGTAAGCAAAGACACCATGGAGATAGGAGCAGTAGCAGTAGCAGGAGCAGGAGCAGGAGCAGGAGCAGGAGCAGGAGCAGCAGCAGCAGCAACAGCAGCAGCTGGGGCCTGTTAGTCATGACCATCTTGGGTCAGAACGACTTCCATACAATTCATGGTGCATAGCTGAAATGCAGGCATGAATCTTGCCTAGAGATGAGACAGAAGGATGGGGATACAGTGCTTGACTCTGACTCACCACCCGTTTCTAGCCACCTCTGACCTGTCTGCACTCTACAGTGCGAAGCTCAGACATGGAATATATATTCGAGGGTGGGCATGTCTTCACACACACACAGGTGAGGCTCAGAAAGAACAGGGCCATGACCATTAGGACAGGGCAGAGAGGAGCAGCATCCCATAGATCACTCAGAACAGCCTCCTCCTTCCCTATGGAGAACTGCAGGGACCTTATGGCTGGGATTAAGTCAAAGACTCAAGTACACACCCACACACACACAAACACACACACACACACACAGAGATAGAGAGACAGAGAGACAGACAGAGAGACAGAGACAGAGACAAGCAGAGAGACAGAGACAGAGAAAAAGTAAAAAGCTCAGGCCATTTCCACTCTCACCTTTTCCAGTTTCTCTGTTGCCATGGTGAGGGAGAAAGCTTTAGATCCTAGAAAACCTGGGGGGAAGAAGGGACAATAGGATGATTCTATACTTCACAGACAACTTTTGCTGTTTCTTTTTTTACCTTCCCTCTACACACACACACACACACACACACACACACACACACACACACATACACACACACACACACTCCAGAGCAGGAGAATGGCACTAAAGATAAACCTGAGGGGTGAATTTCCTGCTAGTAGTATCCACTGGTCCCACAAGCTATTTGAAGACAACTGGGCAATGTGAATCTGAGCCCCAGTGTCCCTTCCTCATTCAGTAAGGGGCTGGAAGTGATATGACTATTTCCTTTCTCCTAAGTTTTCCCCATGAGCAATACACCAAGGAAAAACAAATGCAAAGACCTATCCTGTGGGTGAGTACTATTTATAATGAACTGTAAGGTTGAGGTTTTTAATGAGGAGGAGGAGGAGGGTGTCAATAGCCAGACGGTGGTGTTGATCTTAGGGCTGGAGAAGCTGCCAGAGAGAATTCAACAGCTCTCACTTGAGTGAAGATATATATTGGGAAAGGAATGCATTAGACATCTGCGCCCTGCAAATCAACAGCCTTCAGAAAGGGCTCTCTGTGCCAAGAAACTCATCCATAAGAAACCCTTATCTTTCAGAGACGGTCCCAAAGGAGCTTGCTAGCATCATAAATTGGCAATCAGCTTCTTCCTCCCATTTTCTTGTTGGGACTGGCAGGGATGCTACTTTCTGCATCCCTCCAGTTTTTAGGAACATGGGATCTTGTACTTTCTGGCTTGCTTGTGACTATACCAGACAAATGGATCTAGCCTGTAGGGTTGTTGTGGCTTCTGCACCAAAACATTTAATAATTATTAAATTGATGGAAGCCCTCTCCCCACCAGAGCTTTCTTTCCTTCATCCACAATGACCAGCATTGTAAGAAACAGTGAGGAGGGGGGCTGCTCTGCCAGATGTGTTCCATATAGAAGGACAGGAAGCTAGAACTCTTCAAGCCCCCAGACAAACCAAGTGAAGCCTGAGGGTGAAAAAACCCCTCTCATGTTCAGGGCCGCTTTGTTACCTTTGCATAATGAGTCTATCCAAGTTGATTCAAAGTTAGTGCCAGGCAGTGGAAAGCTGCTAGAGCCAAACATTAACAATTAGCCATGATGTATCACAGACTGGACAATGGCTGGTGAGAAAAAAAAAAAAAAAACTTATTACATGATGTTTCTGGTAATACATGTCACAAGAAACAAAATATTTGAAAAAAACTGTAGCAGTTTAGAAGGCAGATAAAATGTGCATATCTAGGAAGAGGTTCAAAACAAACTGTTAATAGCATATGGTGGCTACTGTTGGCTCTGAGTAAGAATGTAGCGAGCCAAAAGGATGAGCTCAGTAAAGAGCTGGCCAGTTAGAAAGATGAGGTGGACAAGAGAGAGTCCAGAAACGTGTAAGGAGTGGAGCAGCGGAGGGCTGGCAGAGCACCTACTTCTTGTTACACTCTCTAAGAAGTGAGCAAATACTTAAAGGCCTTTGTATGAGAAAGGCTGGCTAGGTCTCAGACTAGCTTCTCAAATGCTGTGGATAAAACAAGCTAGGTTAAAGCAAACAGTTATAAAGTTTAGGCTTACAAGTGAGTTTATTGAATTGAAAGAAAATGAGAAAAACAGAGACACAGACAGATGAGGGGGAAGGGAGGGAGGGAGGGAAGGTGGGAGGGAGAGAGGGAGCATCCTATAGCAAACTTATAGTATCATAGTATTCACTGTGAAGTTTACATTGAGAAGAACCAAACTTGGACCATACATGCAGTTATTGTCACTGGGATGTCTGTAAGATGAGAGAGGACAGCCTGAGAAGACATTCAGATGGTCCGTGTTGGTCAGTTTTCTGTCGTTTGCACAAGAGAGCTGAGATAATGGATGTATAAGGAAGACATGCTCATTGGGGTTACATTCTCCGAGGTCACGTAGTCCCAGTTCTTGGGGCCTGGAATGGTACAGTACATCATGGTGGGAGCATGTAGTTAAGTCTTTCATCCCAACACCAAGAAGGCAATAAAGACAAAAGGCATTAAAGTCCCAGCATTCTTTTCAGTTACTTTTTGCTATTTCACTATTGTCTGTGACATGATTCCCCACAAAGGCCACTTCGGGAAGGAAGGATTCCATGGTTTGTAGTTAAGTGTACAGTCCATGAGGTGAGCACAGAGTGGGGCAGGAGTGGGAGGCACTAGTTACATTGTATTCACGGAGAGGAAGCTGTGAGATGAATTCTGCAGCTCTTCTTGCCGACTCCTTTCTATTCAGCCTGGAATTCCCCCATCCCCACCCATGAAACGGTGCAGCTCTTATTCAGGGTGGCTCGCCCTCGCAGACACACCCAGATGTTTGTTCCCCTGGTGATTCTAAATCCCATCAAACTGAAAATCAAGATTATCCACCACATCCCCAATGACCTAACTTCCTCCCACCAGGCTCTGTCTCTTAAAGGTTCTGCCTCCTCCTGATGGCAACCAAATGTTGGGAGTCTTTTATGATTCAAACTATAACACAGTCATTCTACCAGAGGAACCATCACCCGGGACTTTTCAGGACTGTTCAGAACCTGCAGGACCCTAAATGTAAATGGGCAATAAGGAGACTGAAGGGGCTATTCAGTCCCCAAGAAGATGTCACTTGCTTTGCCTATCAGCCATGGCCAGGAGGTTGGCAGAAAGGAGAGTCTTTGGAGAGAATAGTCAAGGGCCAGAGAACAATAGTTTGGAAGGGTGGGGGGAGCATTAGACATTGTCTTAGGGCATACTGCTGTGAAGAGACATCATGACCAAGGCAAGTCTTATAAAGGACAGCATTTAATTGGGGCTAGCTTACAAGGTCCAGAGGTTTAGTCAAGGAGATGGCAGCATCTAGGCAGTCATGGTGCAGGCAGAGCTGAGAGTTCTACATCTTCATCAGAAGGTTGCTAGTGGAAGTCTGACTTCCAGGCAGCTAGGGTAAGGGTCTTAAGTCCAAGCCCACAGTGACACACCTACTCCAACAAGGCCATACCTCCTAATAGTGCCACTTCCTGGGCTGGCATATTCAAACCATTACAGGCATCTACATGACACCTTATCATAAGTTAGCTCATCCCCTCCTCTCCCCTCCAAGTAAGAATAAGGACTGCAGTTTCCTGTGTGTGAACAGATAGCAGGCATTTTGAGGTCCTAAAGCTGAATCAAGAGGCTTCCACACCCATAACAGAATTTAGAATGTATTACTCTAGCTGGGTGTGGCGATGCACGCCTTTAATCCCAGCACTCGGGAGGCAGAGGCAGGCGGATTTCTGAGTTTGAAGCCAGCCTGGTCTACAAAGTGAGTTCCAGGACAGCCAGGGCTACACAGAGAAACCCTGTCTCGAAAACAAACAAACAAACAACAAAAAAAAGAATGCGATCGCAGACCCCAATCTCTAGAGGAGGCCATGGCCATTGCCTTATACAAATGTTCTGTTTTGATGATGCTAAGGCAGGGATTTGAAATGAGAACACAGATTCACAGAGTTTGAAGGTACAGATTCCTTTATTCTCTCTACATCAAAATTGTAACACCTATCAGGTTAAAAATAGCAAGTGCTTCCGGGGCAAGATGGCAGATCAGAGAGAAGCACCCCTCACTCAACAGGTACTCAATGAACAACTGTAGCTGACTAATAGCAGCAAGGCATAGAAAATGGACGCAGCATACAAGAGACAGAAGTGTCAGGCGGCTTCAGCAGGGAGGGCAGGGTGCTAAGCACTGATACAAAGCCTGCCACAGGCATAGAGGAAGAGCAAATTCTGCTAGGGTGTGAGTGCATGTGCGTGTGCGTGTGCGTGTGCATGTGTGTCTGTCTGTCTGTCTGTCTGACTGTCTGTCTGTCTGACTGTCTGTGCCTGTGTGTGCCTGTGTGTCTGTGTGTCTGTGTGTGGGGGGGTGTCTGTATGTCTGTCTGTGTGTGCCTGTGGGGGGTGCTCTGTAATGTGTGTATGTCTGTGTGTCTGTGTGTCTGTCTGTCCGTGTCTGTGTCTGTCTGTTTGTGCCTGTATGTCTGTGTGTATATGGGTCTGTATATGTATGTCTGTGTGTGTCTATGTATATGTCTGTATGTGTATATATGTGTATCTGTGTCTGTGTCTCTCTGTGTATGTGCATGTATGTTTATGTGTGTGTGTATATGTGTGTATCTATGTCTGTCTGTGTGTGCCTATATGTATATGTGTTTCTCTCTCTCTCTCTCTCTCTCTCTCTCTCTCTCTCTCTCTCTGTGTGTGTGTGTGTGTGTGTGTGTGTGTGTGTGTGTGTGTGTAGGGAAGGGTATATGGTAAAGAGAAAACAAACTGGACAAGACATAAGCATGTAATCATAAATATTGTCCTAACTATCAGACATGGGCGGAAAGAGTATCAGTGGCCTGTCCAGTCACTGAAAAACAACAAAGTCATCTCTCTGGGTATTTCTGGAAGAGTCGAGAACTTATTTTCCTGCCTTTTTTCTTTTACTCTGTTGTCATGAAGTGTAAGTTTTTTTTTAACATGATCAGAATGAGATGGATGCTGAACCTTTGACACAGTTAAATTATACTTCCTATCTACTGTAGCTACTGTTTAGTTTGCTAGATGGGGCAGACAGTTCTTTTAGTTAACAACAAATTAAAGGGCTTTATGATTGGGGGTAGAGAAGCCTGAGGTGTGTTGTGATGGACAGCCCAAGGCAGAAGTCATATTGCTTTGCACCAAAACAAAGAAAACTGATTTTCTCCCTGTCAGGAACTCAGGGAGGCCTATTCTTTGTACGAGAGAGGAAATCTGAGGACAAGTCTGCTGATAAAGACAGATGGTCCCCAAAATAGAGTGGGAAGGGCAGGGTCTCAGATACATTACCTGTAGGACAGGACCTCAGCAGGGATGTGGGATGAGACAGTGATGACTGAGGGCCACTTTCAGACTGTTCTATTCTCGTCTTGATTCCTTGCTGAGTCTTGGAGATTGGAAGAGCTGCTTCCACAGAGGAGAAAGGGCGAGTTTTGACAGCATCCAACGGAAAAGACCCCACCAGGATCTCTCTGCCATTCTTCCCCTTGGTGCAAACAGTCCTGCACAGATGAGGTCCTCTGTCTGTGTCTGACTTCGCTGGTGTCTAGTCACGTCTTATACAAAGCATGTATATGCCGCTTTGGGAAGAGAGGTCCAAATCCCGTACCCAGTGAGTCGGGGGGGGTGTTTAGGGGGCTCTGTGCTGCTGTTTTCCTTCCTCGGAGGCACGGGGTGTGATTTTAATGTTCCGGACCTCCTGCATTAGGGATATAATGAAATAGCTGGGGTTAAATAATGCAAAGCTCCTGGCCGATGGATGGTAACTTCTCTCTTTTTTTAACTACAGTTTCTAATTCACTCAGAGGAACAAATTATGTTTTATGGCCATTTATAAAATATTCATGCCCTCCTCCCCCAGCACTCTCAGCGGTTCAGGAAGCCAGCAAATGGCCTGCTAGAAGGAGGATCGCATTTCCTCCCAGACACAATTTACAGAGGCAGCCAGGCTCCGGACAAAGGAAAAGGAGGGGCCCTGATGCTAGAACAGGCTGGAGGAAAGACCCCTGTTTCCTCTGTGTCCTGCAACCATGTCTCAGGACACCAGGAGCTTTGAACCAGGATAGCAGCAAGAGCAGAGTGCAAAGGTGCCAGATGACACGTCTCTGCAGGGCTTACCTCTTACCCACTTCTCCCGGCAGGTTCAAGCCTCCGCCAAGCACCCATACTGCACAGGGCCACCCACAGGGTTCTCTGCATCCTCTTTATGTTGTGTTGTTTCCAGGGCAATGACAAACCGGTCAGTACATGAGGAGATGGAGGACAGGTTTGTGAATCGGATGTAGCGAGACTGACAGCCCTGTCTTGTCCGTTCCCTTTCCATTTCCCACAATCTGTGCTGCAGGAGGAGACGGGTGGAGTCTGACCTACCTTCAGAAGCTCGTCACAGTTCATGGGAATGTTTCACCCTGAGACGGCAGTGCTAATGGTGGAGTGGGAACCCAAGGTATCACCACCTCCCCTGGGCCTGGTTCTTCTGCATAGGAAAGGTCTTGGGTTAGAGAAGGAAGGCCGGCACAAGATAAACCCTAGCTCTATGGCCCAATGAGTAGCCTGGCTTTCTGCCCCCGACTTGAGGCTGGCACTGTCTCAGAGGGTCCCTGGGCATCTGCTCAGTGACTGACAGAAAGAGATACATCTCTCCCACAAGCAAAAGCAGAAGCAACTCCACCGCCCCACAAACCAACCAGAATAAAGAAGGGGCCTCATGCCCTGCTGCCCACACAGTCCAACTCCTGATTCTCAAAGGGGATTCCCAGAAAGACACTGGCTCTGGCTGCACTGTGACCAGCATACAAGCAAGGAGAGGATGCGAACACTGTGGTCACCCCAAGGCTTCTCTCCTCTTCCCCTTCCATTCCAGAGTATTCCTGTATTGCCCCATACTGTCTTTGAAGGTCCAAGGAAGGGAAAAGGCGGAGGGGGAAGTCTTACAATAGGAATTAACTAATTCACTCATCATTAAAACTCTCAAAGTATGTTGAGTTTCCTGACTATTTCCAGAGTGAGTTCATCAGAAGGAAAAACAAACCAGTCCCATTAATGAATGTGGGGTCGTATTGTGCTAGTGAAGGGCAAGAATCTGAGTCCTCAGTTCAGTCATTGCAAAGCATACAGAATTCTCTGCCAGTCCCCAAGCCAACTTGAGCTGCTTGTAGGGTGTGAAGAGAACAAAAGGTTCACGAGAAGAAGTCTGTCCGTCCTCTCCTGAATCACCCTCATACACAGGAGACTCAGCAGTTGCACGACATATACATAAGAAACAGCTTCTATGTACCATGCACGGTTATGTTCCATGTCTCAGAGACATTTGCTCATTGGTGCTCATTTGTGCCACCAGTCACAGCAGCTAAATTATGGAACCAAACTAGGTGTTCCACAGCTGAGGCATAGGTAAAGAAGATTGACTGGGGGCTGGGCAGATGGCTCAGTGGTTAAGATCACACACACTGTACCATCCTCTTCTGGAGGACCTAGGTTTGCCTCCCAGCAAACATGGCAGCTCACAACCATCTGTAACTCTAGTTTCAGAGAATCCAGTGCCCTCTTCTGACCTCCAGTGGTACCAGACACACATGTGGTGTCCATTCACGTAAGGGCAAAATGTTTACATGCATAAAATAAAAATAAATCTGAAAAAAAAAGAAAACCAGCCATATAAACACAATGTAATTGGACAGTCTGTGACTAGGAATAGAGATTAGGGGTGATCCCCCAGTAATTGTGCAAGATCTGATTAAATAGTCCATAGGACTCTGCCTCCTATTGGGTGGGGAGCCTGGTTGGGTCATATTAATAACTATTAGATTTTATTAAGATACATTTACACTCAACATATATTCAACATACTTAAACAGAAATTTTTTAAAAAGAAATTGATTAGAATAAAATTTTTAAATGGAGAACAAGAGAGCCATTGCCTGTATCACTCAGACTTCTTGTTGCTATGACAAACACATGAGAGAGTTATGTCCACAGTCTCCCAGATTCACCACTTTTAGGACTGTGGTGGGAGACACATCTTGAAGGGATCCTGTGGCAGAAGAAAGCTGCTTGCCTAGTGGTAGCCAGGAAGCAAAGAGGAAGGGAGAGGGCCAGCAACAAGATGACCTTCAAACGCTTACCCCATTACTGCTTCCTCCATCCAGGCCTCACTTCCTACCACCTCCCCCAAACTTGTCAGGTTATGAGTCCACCAAAGGGCCAGCCCACTGCTGAAAGCAGTCCATTACCTGCGTGAGCCAACACCCTCTCAGGGCTTGCATTCACCAGCTGGTACCAAGAGTCAGTGCTTGAGCCTTGGCAAGTGCACTTGGCATCAGAATCATAACATGGACTCTGCCTCCCAAGATGGCCTAAATTATGAGTGTGTATACACACACACACACACACACATACACACACTGTACCATCCCATCACAAGCAGGGAGTTCTTGCACAGAAAGGATGCACCTCCAGTCTCTCATTCAGGGAAAAAATAAAGCCAAGCTGAGGGAGAGTCAGCAAGGCTCCACATACAGAGCTGGCTACTGACGACCATGCCCTAGCCTTCCTCTGTAGATCAGAGAAACTAGACATATGGTTCCAATTTGAATTCCACTTCCTTGGGAAACAAAAAAACAAAAAACAAAAAACAAAAAAAAGTTCAACCTAACCCCCTGACCGTTCCCAAAGCCAGGAGAGGGTCTAGCTCTTGGGAAGTCCTACAGATTTTCACTCCTTTGTCAAAAATAGGAAGCGTGTGAATAAAGAAGTGTGGGTGTAAGTGGAGAGCCAACTCAGTGCTGTCCAGGAATTCCGCTACTGGCCTTCCTCACACTGTTGGCCCTGGGAACCAGCAAGGGAAGGGGCGAGGCCTTATTTGGGGCACAGAAGAGGGAAGCAGCAACCTGATCCCCTGTATGTATCCAGATTCTATTTCCCCTCGCTACTTAGGGAAACGTCAAGTCATGGATGCATGGTGGTTTTCCTGAGAGACAGAAAGACAGGGGGACGAGTCATAACCCCACTGGGAAAGGGTTCCACATCACCAGAGTCCCGCTGCCTCCCTGGGGTGTCTAATGAACAGGAGCACTCGGTGTTTGTTGAATGAATGGATGAGAAAATTGTCTCCATATGACTGGCTAGATGCTATTTCTTCAAGTATTTGAGGAAGTGACCTAGCTTCCTCTGATCCAGAACACGCCTGTGATGGAGTCACCACAGTCTGGTCACCAGCTCGGATTCAGGACTGATGTGCTGGCCACTGACTCCAGCAGAAGGGCTTCCTCTTTCTGCTGTGCCTGTAAGTGCTCTAAGGGCTAAGTGTTAGTTCCCTGAGTTGAAGTGAAAAACCTCACTTACCCTTGTTCACAACAGAAGGTAGCTTTAACTCTCCCCACCTCTGAATTGGAGAGATGGCTCAGTGGATTAAGAACTTGCCACTCAAATGTGAGGATCTGAGTTCAGATCCCAGAATCCACATAATGACAAAGGCTGTGGCACACCTCCACGATCCCTGAAGTTCAAAGGCCAGCTAGCCAGCAAAAAAAGAGACCGTCTCAGGCACAGTGGAAAAAGAAGGATGACATCCAAAATTGTCCTCTGACTGCCCTCCATGTGCGACATGGACAATTACTCATTTCAATGACGCAATCCATGGAGTACATGTAACCAAACTCAAATATACAGACATGTGTATACACACACACAGGGAGAGAGAGAGAGAGAGAGAGAGAGAGAGAGAGAGAGAGAGAGAGAGAGAGAGAGAGATTTTAAAATGAAAATAATTTCCCCCAGTCTGATGCTATTTTCTCACTTCTACAACAGTTCTAGATGCACAGAACTCATCTTCCACTGCAGCGTCCTTGGCAGTGACTCACAGTGGATCCCCAGAGCTCACTGCTTCCACTTCCAGAAGTTTTTTAGAGCTGGTTGTCAAACTTTTGGTAGTTTAAAATTGGCCAGAGTGGGACCATCTAGGCTCCAGAAATGAGCAAACATTACAGCCCAGAGCCTCCCCAAGCCAGAGCTGTTAAAACAGCACAGCACTCATGCCAAGCCCCCGTGGACAGTTCTCCACCCGCGACCAGAGAGATGCTTTCAACCCCTAAGTGCACGTGTGTTGTTTGCTTCCTTCAGACTCCCGGAGCTGCTCATCCTCCAGGCAAGACATCTAAACTCGCCCATGTCACTCTCACCCTGAGCCTGCCCTCCTGGTGCCTACCTGAGAGCCCACAGCCTCCATTCCTCCCCTGCTCACTCAGCTCAGTCGGCCACACCCACCTTCAGGAAAGCTCTGTGCCACCCCAGGACCTTTGCACCTGGTTTTCCAGACTAGACCATTCTTTGTTCCATCCTTGTATGCAATCACACAGTGCTCTAAGGTACACCACTCGGGGCTTCAGATGGACATTTAAAGATGTGTTCTGATATGTGTCGTTATGTGACATTACTGTGTGAGCAGACTCACACCAAGAGTCTTCCTACTTCACACGTCAGCAGTGCAGTGCGTGTCCAGATTGCACACACACGATTAAAGTCTTCTGTTCCTAGGGCCCTGAGAACAAAGCACCAGGAGATTGGATGAGACACTAGAGCAAACAAAGCCATCATGAGACATGGTAAACACAAGCTGACTGGGGGATGCTGCCTGCAACACCACATGTTGTTTACTGTTTAGTGTTGCATGTGATCTATGTGTGTATGTTGGTGTTTATTTGTGGTTGCGGGTACACATGCATGTGGAGCTGGAGAACAACCTTGGGTGTAGTTCCTCATGAGTCATTTGCTGTTGTTGTTGTTGTTAATATTGTAAGTTTGTTTTGTTCTGATGTGTGTATGTACAATCTATATGTGCATATGTGTGTACATATATAAATTTATCTGTGTGAATGTAAGCATGCACATATATGGTAGTCACAGGATACCCTTGGCTGTTGGTCCTCATCGTCTATCTGATTTAGGGTCTGTGTGGTTTTTCTGCTGTGTGTGCCAGGCTAGTTGGTCACGGAACTTCCTGGGCTTTTCCTGTCTTAACCTCAAGTCTTTCTACAAGAGTACCTGATTACAGGTGTTCACACTACATGTCGGGCTTCTATATGAGATCTGTTGATTGGAACTTAGGGCACACAAACTGCACAAAAAGTATTTTACCCAGTGAACTATGTCCCTAAGCCCCTACCCTGGGTTTTTGGGGGTTTTTGGATATTTTTGTTTGGTTGGTTGGTTGGTTGGTCGTTTGGTTGGATGGTTGAATGGTTGGCTGGTTGGCTGGTTGGTTGGTTGGATGGTTGGTTGGTTTTGCTTTTACTTTGAGACATCTTTTGATGGGACCTGGAGCTAGACTATTAGGCTAGACTGATTGGCCATCAAGCCCCAGGGACATGCCTATCTCCATCTCCCCAGTGCTGGAGCCACAATCATGGACCAGCCCTGGGTTTTTTACACGGGTTCTGGGCATCCAACTCAGGTCCTTACAGTTGTGTGGCAAGTACTTTACCTACTACACCATCTCCCCAGCCCCAGCAAACTATTTTTTTTAACCAGTAGAAGGATCCTATTCTTCAGTAAATGTCAAAGTGTAGTACATGAAAACAGGTGCCAGAGAGCTGGCTTGCATGACTCGGGGCAACAGCATCACATCTGAAAGGAGTCTCAGTGAGGATCCAGTATTGATGGTGTGGCAGAAGCCAGAGACTCAGAGCAGACCAATGACTCATTACAAGTAAGAATGTATGGACAGAAGGGTGTACTGCGGGATACAACAAAGTTTCCATAGTGAGATTTGGGGGGGGGAAGGGGGTGTTTACAAGGGTAGAGGTTGAATATGGAAGGACTGGAAAATGAGTGGGATTGGGGTACATGATGTGAAGTTCGCAAAGACTCAATAACAAATTACATCTAAAAAGAACCAGCCACGTGATCATTTAGCATCATCATGTATTACGCACAGCCATAGCAGGCCGTACTTTGCTCTCACACTGTTATGAGCTCAGGAGGTTTCACACCAGTATCCCTATGGACACATGAGTAATGCATCATGTTCCAGCCCAACAGAAAGCATCTAGCAACGGAGCAGTCTCATTCTCATCATAGTCTTATGGGACTTCTGCTCTGTACAGTGTGTTGTTATCCGAGGTGTCATTGCACAGTGTGTAACTATTCCGATCACTCACACCCTCCCTTCTTCCTGGTCTCCACCTAAGTGCCACCTCTCTGGAGAGACACTCTAAACAGCCCCGTCTATTAATTCTTCATCTCACCACTGCCTGGCATAAACTTATCTGCAATTCATGACACTCCTCCTGTCTCAGCCTCCCAGATGTCGGTATTACATGCACAAGCCACCATGCCTGTCTAATTTGTAATAGCTTTGTTGATATATAAGTCACATGTCACACAATCTTCCCACTTCAAGTGTGTTGTGGATTCAGCCAGTTTCGATGTGTGCCTGGGGATATTCAACCAGTACTGTCAAGCCAAGATTATCTTCATCACCACCAAAACACACACCTTCCACTGTCACTCCTAAGGCTCCCAAAAGCACTTGCCGCTCCCCACCAGTCCCAAGCAACTCCTTCTCCACCTTTGTGTAGCCGCTCATTCTAGATATTTCACACAGGTGGAGACATGTGATATGTGATAGGATTTATGTGGTATAGGAGAGACTGGGAGTAACAAGCTGACATCACGAAGGATATACTAAAGTTACTTAGGAAATGTTAAGTCACACTAAGTAGAATTTAGCTAAAGAGGCACAGGAAGAGCACAATTCTGCCTCACAGGCAGGATGGCCCTAGTTAATGACAGCCTGAGAGAAGCAGCTTGAACCCATCCATGAAGCGTTGTACCTGGAGAACTGTGATGTAGGTCTGAGTCTGCATCCGAGTCCACCTTGCCACTGGGCACCACCTCCTAGGGAGGCAGAAGAAGGGGAGTTTGGCTGTGCTTATCTCTGGGCTGTAGGGAAGTACCAAGACACTGCTACAGGAGTGGGAAAGCACAGTCTGAGATGTGGGAAAGTCAGAGCTGGTTGGGGGTCCCAGGGCCAGTGACAAGCCCGGTGCCAAGTAGGTTCTCTGATTCTAGGACATCCAGGTGTCATTGGGAGTTATAGAAGAGCCAAGAACAGAGTTGGGGGACCTGAGAGCTGGGGACAGCATCTAGCCTGGTGCCTGGGGGAAGGGAAGCTCCCCATCTTGTCCCAGCAGTGGCTGTCCTTAGCTTGTGTGGCTGGGAGTGCAGAGAGACCTTCTACAGGAGAATTAAGCTGTGGATCTGTAGTCAAATGCCTTTTCCATGGTTCTCCTTGGCAGATCCTGATGAAAGAGACAGTCCATAGTTCTAAAATGTTTACTGGCTGTTCATGGTGGAAAATGGATGCATACTGTACCATACCCACTTTAATCTCAGGGTGGACCTGAGATTAAATACCTTTTTCAGGGAGGAATGTCTGAGAAGGGAAGCTTATTGGCTAAGCCCTCTGGTCCTCTCTCTGGATGTTCTAGCTCTCTACCTATACTGAATGCTGATGATAACTTCTAAAAAGCCCTAGAAACTTCCTTGCTAATTCTGAGGGTTAAAAGCCACTGGCTTAGGCATTAACACCTGTAGCCTAACAGCAGGGGAGGGTTAAGTAGTGTGGCCTTTGTTCTATCTCAGCAGGAACTGCATGACTCTAACTTTCAGCCTGCTGGTTGAAGTTCCTGGAAGAAAAAGGGACACTTTGAAACGTGAATTTAGCTTTCATTTCTAAGTTATAAAAAATTTCCTATGAAAGCTCTCTAAGAAAAGGAGAAAAAGCAGAAAGATCACCATCTCTTCTCTTTGTCCTCAGCACTTATACATCTTTCTTTTTTTTTTTTTTTCTGTTTTTTTTTGTCAAGACAGGGTTTCTCTGTGTAGCCTTGACTGTCCTGGAACTCACTCTGTAGACCAGGCTGGCCTTGAACTCAGAGATCTGTCTGCCTCTGCCTCCCAAGTGCTGGGATTAAAGGCATGGGCCACCACACCCGGCTACATCTTTCAGAATAGGATCACTATTAAGAAGTCATCTATTTGTCTATATAGCCTCACTGAAGACAATACATCTTTGTAGATAAGCAGAGATCTACTCAAAAGGGTGGGCTAATACCTAGTTGTTGTTATATACATTTAATAATAACAGGAAAAGCATATTAATAGCAGGAATCTTTCCTAAAATGATTTTCTCATGGGCCTTGCCTACCAAAGTCAGTAGTAGATTTTTAATCCGAGGCAGAGTCGTCTCAGGAAGATCACTTGCTAGTTATTGGCTTCTCCTATGAGGGCTGATAGCAAATTCTTGTCAAAGTGCCTGGATCATCTCACATCCCCACCAGCACAATGTGGAAGTTCCAGTTTCTCCACAGTCCCCATCTACCGTTGCTATTTTCTGTTCATAGAAGCATCGCATGCTAGTGAGTGTGGTGTGGTACCTCCTTGTGGCTTTGATTGGCATCTCCCTGGGGATTAATGAAGTTGAGCATCTTTCATGCATATCTTCCTCTGAGACAGGGCTATTTCCATCCTTCTCCCATTTTAAAGAAGTTATTCATGTATTTTGAAAAAAAGTCCAAATCAGATATGTAATTTGCAGAATTTTTATATGTTGTAGAAGGTCTTTTTAATTAATATACTTTTATAGCAATTTTACAGGGGAAAAAAATGATGTGGCTTTCCACTTTCATGGTAGCACATAAGAAGCATGAATGCTTTCCGCTTGGTGTAGGCAAATGGCTCTCTTTAGTTTTTCATCTTCTATTGGGGCTTCTGGTGTCATAGCAGTGAATCCATTGCCAAGCCCATTGTGTTCTTCTAAGGGTTTTGCTTTGTTTATTGTCAGTTGCCTTTTTGAGCCAGAACCTCACTGTGCGGCCCAGGCTAGCTTTGAACTTGTGGTCATTCTGCCTTTTCCCCCCTGAGCCAAGCAATTATCAGTGTGAACTATCAGGCTCGATGTTCCTAAGACTTCCATAACGGCTCTTACACTTAGATTCTGGTCCACGTAGAATCAACTTTTGAATACAGTCTGAGGTGTGATCCTGATGTAGATACCTACCTCTTCATAAATATATTCATTATAGCAACTCTTTCTCTGGGCTGGGAGATGGCTCTGTGGGAAATACACTCATTGCCCAAGCAAAAGGACCTGAGTTAGAATCCTCACAATTCACGTTAAAAAAAAAAAATTGGTTCAGTAGCATGCATCCATAATCCCAGCACCCCTGCTATGAGATGGAAGGTAACCAAGGAAAATCCCTGGAAGCTCAAGGACCAGCCCTCTCCATAGACAACCAAGAGACACTGTCTCAGGTAAGGTAGAAGGCAGGGACGGATGCCCCGGGTTACCCTCTGACCTCCACATGCTTGGCGTGGCATGTGTGCATCTATGCTCACAAATAAAAACATGCACACACAGAATTATTTTTAAATCTCTTTTCTGCTTAGCTGTAAGCTCCACTGGGAAGAGGAATTCTTCTCTGCTTTGTTCACTGACATATCTGTCTTCAGCACCGAAGCCTGCCTGGCATTTATCAGGCCCACAGAATTTACTGAATAAATGAATGATAATTAGCTCCACAAATGTTATTTACCCTCATCATTACTGTACACCTTCAACTCGTATGCTCATTAGACTTCGTAGCTTGACTTTCCTAGGACTGAGCGGTCTCTCAGAGGCTTCTTCGCCTTCACTCTTCCTGACACCATCATCCCCAGTGCTCCTGAAGGGTGCTCAGCCATTGCTCTCCTACTCATTGCCTCTTCTCCACCTCCCCTTCTCTCTCTGGAAGTTTCCTGGCTCCTGGGTTACTCTAGAGATCTCCCACCCTTGAGAGGAAACAGCCACCCCGACCTAGGGGTCTGGAATGCTGGAATGTCTCCTAGATGCTGCCCTTTCTTGGGGAATTCCCTTCAAGTTTGCTTCAGGCCTCCCTGGAGAAGTCCATACAGCAGCTCAGCCTGGTGGGATGATCAGGATTTTAAAATGGGACCTGAGCAGGCAGAGGGGCTAGCTCAGCTGGTAAGGCACTTGCCTTGCAAGCTTGAAGACCTGAGTTCCATCCCCAGAATCTGCATATATATATATATATATATATATATATATATATATATATATATATAATGATAATAATAACTAAGTTGGATGTGGAGGCATCTAATGGTAATCTCAGTCCTGGGGAGATGAGGCCAAGATATCCCTGGGATTTGTTGGCTAGACAATCTAGCCTACTGGTCTAGCTTCACACCAATGAGAGAAATTGCCTCCAAAGACAAGGGAGTTCGCACATGAGGATCAAAAACTGAAGCTGTCCTTTCATCATCACATGCACAAATATTCATGTGAACCTGTATCTACACATACATGTGCACCCTTATACACATGTGTAAGCACACACACAGACATGCACGCACACATGCGCACGCACACACAGTAGGACTTGGGAGGTGACCCAGCAGGGAAGAGTGTTTGCCGTGCAAACATGAGGACTTGAGTTCAAATCTCCGGAAATAATGTAAAAAGTCAGGTGTGGTTTCGAGTGTACCTTTAACTCTGGTGCCGGTGGGAAGTGGGAGACAGGAGGATTTTTGTGGTTTGCTGGCTGCCAGCCTTCCAGGTTCAGTGAGAGACTCTCTAAAGAGACTAAGGTAGAGGACAACAGAGCTGGACACTGGGTATGCTCCTCTGGCATCTGCACATGCAAACCAGTACCCGCCACCATACCACACACACACACACACACACACACACACACACTGTAGATATACATGCACACATGTGTAGAAGTCAGAAAACAACTTTGTAAACTCAGTTCACTCCTTCCATCTTTACATGGGTTCAAGGGATTGAATTTAGTCTGCCTGGCTTATGTGGCAAGAATTTTACCTACAGAGTCATCTCCCTCCACACTCCCCAAATATTCTCTAAGTGGTATCTGGGTCCCAAAAGTCATATTCAAACTACCCAAGGGACTGAAATTTGTGACTGCACAATGACCAGAGCCCAGCTCTTTACAAATGCTAGGTTGCCAGTTAAATCCTAGCAGGCACGAGGCACATAGCCTGGACCTCACCCTCATAATCAATAGCCCGTAAATCCTGGAGTCATGTGACGTGAATTACTGGTCAAAGGAATGGGCCAAGGGCCAGATCCCTGGTCCTGGATGGAGACATGACAACCTGAAGTGCCCAGGTCATTACTATCTAGAACTCCTAACTAAATCTTACAGGATTACTGGCTAGTGGGGAGAGGAGAGGTGGGAGGGGAGATGTGGGAGGGGGCATGGACAGACAGAAGGACTTTGCATCTTTATGTACCATCACTTCACGTGTCTAGATAGGCCTGTCAGTCACCTGAACACAAAGCCCTTCAGCTAAAGCTGCTTGTTCTGGAGGCTACAGAAACTGTGGGGGTGGGGGCTCATGTGTAGAGTGGTTCTGTGGTCCCTTTGCCTTTGCCCAGCCTCACCCATGACAGTGTGCTCAGCTCTGTTCTAGAATAAGCTCCTCCCACCCTCAATGATGGACACGCTCTGGAATAAGCTCCACCCACCTTCAATGACTGACACTCTCTGGAATAAGCTCCACCCACCTTCAGTGATACTGCCTCTCTTTGTGTCCAGTCTGATTTTTTTTCCCAGTGGTGAGCCTAAAGTGAAACCCAGTGACAAGAGATGTTTGTTTGCACAAGGACTCTACTGTCCCCTTTGGGAAGCCTTCCCACCTAGCCAGTCTACTCCCTACCAAACTAAGCATAATTTTCACATCAGTTATGTATGATAATGTGCCAGTCCCATACCGTTTCCCCTAATCTTCACTAGTTTCCAGGCTTGGGGGCAGGGGCACAGAGAAGTTCCTCCAGGTCCCCCGACAGTCAGAATTCAAGCCTCGGGTTTCTAACAGTAATGCTTTGCAACTCCTGCATGTGAGATTTCTGTTGGGAGTTTTCCTCATGGGAAAGCTCAGCTAGTCAGAGCCAAGATTCCCCCTTATCCCAACAGTGGCAGAGGCTTTACACGGGGCTCTCTGCACCTCCTTCCTCTGAGACTCAGACCTGAGTGGGTCTAGTACTGGGGTACCAACTTCTGAGTTTCTATCCTCACTAGCCTTACCTCTTCTTCCACTTCTCCTAAGCAAGCGCACCCCACCCCACCCCCCCCCACCACCCCCACCCACCCCCACTCTGCATTTCTCCTGTCACCCATGCCAAGCCCCAGCCTCCGTCCTTCCTTCCTGTCCACCTCTTCATGTCCAAGCTAGCACTCACATCAAAGGACTCTTGTGGCTTCCCTCCCTGGGCAGAGCAGAAATAACTCCTGGCAACTTAAAAGCTCAGAACCCAAAGCCACAGTTCATTACTTCAAAGGAGCATGTCCTGTATGTCCTTTCAAATGGCTCCCATTCCTCGCTTCTGCATCCTCCCCTGAACCCTACCTAATGTGTGTGTGTGTGTGTGTGTGTGTGTGTGTGTGTGTGTGTGTGTGTGTAGGGGGCTCTCTCCTGATAACCCCATTCCTGAATATCCTCAGAGAGGGGTGTACTTCTGAGGCACCTTGAGAGCCCTCCCGCCAGCCCCTCCCCACAATCACAGAGCTCCTCAGAAAACCTGCTGTGACTCTCAACAGCTGGCCATGTAACAGAGACGGATGTGTCCCTCAGGACACACTAAAAGCAGCTCACATCAGTTAATAGTTTCTTCCCACTGCTTTTTCCAAGGTAAGAACTGAGCTGGTGAAAGGGAAAAGACATAATATACTTATTATGTCTTTTAAAAAAGAAAAAGAAATACGAATTTAAATACAATCAGCAGCAGCAGCTGAATCATGCAGGAAGGGAGAGGGCGTGTCCTCCATGGGTTCCTGCTTAGGATTCCATCCTTCAGGGGAAGGGAGGGAGGGACTGTGGAAGGGGATGACACAGAAGGACCCTTACACTTGAGGCAGGCGAAGTGTCACCAGATCACAAATCACAGGCATTGCTAGTCCCTTTTTCTGTTCAGCTTATTTGCATACTCATTACACACATGTTTGAATCAGTGTGGATTTTCCTCTTGGTCAGACTGCATTTAGTTCTCCTTCAGCTGGCCTACGGTGGCCTATTTATTCCTCTGAATGATCTCGTCTGGTTTAATCCACCCCATACCCTTTATCAGTGTTGATTTGGCTCCCATTATAATCCTCAGTGAGAGGAATTAGCATGTGCAGGAGTTGGTGCTGGGGGGTAGGGAAGCAATTAGTGCCAAGACTGCAGTACAAACAGATAAAAGGGGCATGGGCTCTGCAGGGCCAGCTCAGGATCTCTGTGAGAGACAGAGTTCTTTCTAAGGAGTGCCCAGGGCTACTGGATTATGTTTTCTTGTGGAGTATTTGTTATGGATCATAATGGTCTATTTTTTGCTATTTTTCCTCAACACACATGCTCTAAAAGAAAACATGGAGGAAGCCTACACCCACAGCCTTCAATTTACATTTCCTTCCTCAGAGTGTGCGATTCTCTAGACAGTGTCAGACACACACATACACACACACACACCATACACCACAGACACACACAAACACAAATACACCACGCACACACACATCACACAGGCACACACACATACACATCACACCACACTGACACACACACACAAATACACTACACACACCACACACCACAGACACACACAAACACAAATACACCATACACACACACATCCCACTGACACACACACATGCACACACCACACTGACACACACACACATACCACACCATATACACACACACATACCATACTGACACACAAACACACACCACACCACACATACACACAAACACACACACACACACATCACACAGATACACACATATACACCACACACACATACACACACACAACACACTGACACACATACCACACACACACACACACACACACACACACCACTGATGTGTTGTTCTAGGCCTATCTGAGCTCTGGTACCTACTTATCTCTTCTAATTCCACAAACAGATTTATCGTTACAACATCACAGTTCCTCAGACCACATTTCCTTTCCCTCTTAGACACACAGCTGGACTACATTTCCCAAATACCCTTGCTCCTAATTAGATGAAGCATGTTCCTAAGTTCTGCCCAGTGATTTGCAAGCCACATTCTGGCCTGGCTCATAAAACTAGAAAACTCTCAATCGTTTCTCTCTCTTTTTAGCTAAGTGAGAGGGATGCTGGGGAACCAAGAAGGAGGAATCCTGAGTTTCAGAGTCACAGTGGGAAGCATAGATTAGAAGAGCTACCTGATCGGCCACAGTCACGTCAGACTGTTATGTGGGCAAGATAAAAGCTTTAGAAACCTAAAACCTGGTTACAGCTCATAGTGATTTCTACAGCCCCCCTGCATAATTACAATCAAGGCTCAGAGAGTTGTACTAACTTCCCCCAAGGTCAGTTTAAGTGGCAGAGGCTGGAGTCACAGAGGATCTTTGGATTCAAACCCTCCCTTCTGTCACCATACCACAGCTGCTCCATAATCACTTCTGCCGCTGCCTTCAAGGCAGCGAAGAATCTGCTGAGACAAGCGATCGCTTTACAGAAGTGCTTTTCCAGCTCGTTGGTGCTGTCCTAATTAGGACTCTAATGAAGATAGCTCTGGGGAAAAGAAGCCTAAAGCAGGGAGGTAATCAAGGCCAGACCCTGGTGTGATTTGGGAATTGATGCTGCAAAGTCACCTTGGAGGACCTCAAATCAGCCTTAGTCAGTGGGGGGCGGCAGTGAGCATAGAGAGCAATCACAGTCCCTTAGGAAGAAGCCCAACACTTATAGCCCCTAGAAGGGAGGAAGCCACATGTGATGGCGTTCTGATGATATAACAAACACCTCAGGTAATTTGGGTTATAGACAGAAAAGGTATAACTGGGCTCAGGGTCTTAGAATTTCTAGTCTGGGATCAACTGCATCATGCAGAAGCCCATAGTGGAGCCAAACCACAGACCTCCTCAGAATCCAGGAAGGAAGCAGAAAAGAAGGGGAGGGGAGGTCAGGGTCCTGTACTGTCCACGGAGGCATGTGTCCAGGGACCCAAAGACTTCCTCATAGGCCAACTCTTAAAGGGACCACCTTGCAGTGACATCACCTTTGAGTATTTCCGAGACACTCTCAAAGCTTTTGGGAAGCCACAGTACTGGAGTCAGGTGTCATCTGTTCTTACGGTCTGTTTGACGGGTCTTGTCTGTGTCTCACAGTCCCCTCTGTCCCCTATACTACATTGCTGTCACACGGCACTGCTGTTGCTCTTTCTTGCTTGCCACCGTGTGTTTTTTGCTTCTTTCCAGCGAGCACATGACAGACACAGCAGGAGCTGGATAGATACTTGAACACAACGCTTGAATAAGCAGAATCCTAAAGGAAAATCGCTCGATGCGACAGTGAGCTGAATACCAAGTTTTCCAAAGATGTCCCCTTAATCTAGGTTACAGGGGAAATGGAATTAGAGCTGCAAACTGACTGCTTCAGACAGGAGATGATAACGGAGAGCCCAGATGGTCCCTGTGGGATCACAGGGAGGTTTAGAAGATGGAAGGAGGTGGCCGAATGGTGTCAGAGCGGTGGAACCGGAGGGGAACCTGGCAAACTATAGGGACAGGAGGCAGACTCTGGAAGCTGTGGTTGTTCTTAAACCTCTCTGCTCCTTCCCCAGCTCCTTGGAAAGCCAGAGTTCAAGATTTGTTCTTACTCTGTTCTGTCTTCTCCAAGACCTGATACAGCTCTCACACATAGATGTGCGGAGAGGGAGCAGCAGGTGCTGCGTTTGAAGCCTAGTTGAGACAACAGGATCGCCGTGAGTTCAAGGCCAACCTCAGCTATAGCAAAACCTCTGTCTCCAGAATCAACACAACCACCCTAGATTGCTTTTCTATTACTGGTGTTACAAATTCCCTCAGATAGTGGCCTGAGACAAGTATCTTACTTTACAGCTAAATTTACTTATATCATCTTGAAGTTGGGAGGCTCGGAAGCCTAAAATGGGTCCCTCTGAACTAAATCCAAAGAATTCTTTTCAGACAACTCTAAGGAAGAATTCACTTTGTCGTTCTTCCCTTTTCCAGCTTCTAGAGAAGGCACGGTGGGAACACTGAGGTTTTCAACAGTCTTGTGCCTTGAGACCGGGAAGTGTCTGTCTGTCTGTCTGTCTGTCTGTCTGTCTGTCTGTCCTTATTCAGTTCCGAAGTCTTCTCACACACTTTCAGTTCCATCCCTGATTCCTGGGGATCAGCACCTTCATTCAACCAACTCTGCTCTGGCAAGAGTGAGATGAGGGTGGGGGGAGGGAGGGAGAGAGGGGAGGGGAAGGGAAGAAAAAGAAGGGAAGTGAGGGGAAGGGAGGGTAAAAGGAAGAAAGGAAGGGAAGAGGAAAGGAAGGGAAAGGCAGAGAGGAGGGGAGGGGAAGGAAAGAGGAAAAGGCAGGAAGGAAAGAAGGAAGGGAGGGAGAAAGGGAGGGAGGAAGGAAGGAAGGAAGGAAGGAAGGAAGGAAGGAAGGAAGGAAGGAAGGAAGGAAGGAAGGAAAGAATTAGCACTGGAGGTGAGAAAGGAAGACATAAAATTCAGAAGGAAGCAGGGCTGCCTTTGCATAGCCTTGGTGTGTGTCTAGGCCACTGTGAAGTCTCAGGTGACAGTAAGTGGTCCTTTTCCTCTTCTTTCTGGCCCCTGCAGTAGGAGGAGAGACAGCATCTGCTGGCTCGGGATGTGACTCAAGGGAACAGCCCTTGCCTGGCATGTCTGAGGAGGCCATGCCATCCATCCACCTCCCACAAGGAGTCAGAGGACCTCCAAAGAAAGACTGTATTTACAAGGTCCAGACAGGAATGACCACACCCAGCCTCCCTGACTCCCCACCACCACCACCCGGTCCCCAGAGCCACACCTGTGGGCAGTGTATTTGTCTTGGTCCTTCGTTTTCTCTGACTCATGGATCTAGCTGAGCTTTCCCTGTCTTTTAACACATCTTTCCCGCAGTTATAGCTTTAGAGGTGACCTGCAAATGCAGCTAGGTCCTGTTTGGAATCCCAATCTGGGAGCATGCGGACAGACTAAAACCCCTGATGAAATAACACTGGATGTGAACCCCTCATTCTCCAAAGTTTTCTTTCTAAAACCTGGGAAATTCTCTCTCCGTCCCTTCCCCCCCTCTCTCAGTCTCTTTCTGTGTGTCTGTCTCTGTCTCTCTGTGTGCCTCTGTCCTTATTGCTCTGTCTCCCCACCCTCGCCTGCTCAGCTGTTTGAGGGAAAGACACCACACAATGGAGGCTTTCCACACTCTACTCGAAAGAGGCCAGAGGTGGAAGCAGACTCTCGCTGCAGCTCTGGTGCCAGCAGCTGGCTTGGCAGAAATGTTCACGGCCAGGTTTTCAGGTTCCAGTAACCATTATGAAAAGGCTCTTGCAAACATCTCTTTCTGAGGCCTCCAGCCAAGAAGAGTGGGGAGCTTTGATCCTGTCCGGAGCCAAAGAACGGGAGGGTGGAACGGAGACAGACCAGGGCTCTGGCCAGGACTTCAGCCGGCTGTGTTTGTCTAGAGTCTCTGCACTGAGCAACCTTGCCAGGCCATCCTGGGCCAGTGCCATGGTGAGCTGGGTTTCAGAGTGGTAGCCTGTACATTGGACCACACTGCTGTCAGGGAAGGGTTGGGCTGCTCGAAGAAGCCCAGCCAGAGGCTAGCACCCTCTTCAGGAGCCCCTGCTCTTCTCGTAAGAACCTCTTACCTTGACTTTTGGATGGAAGCTTCCCCCAGATGGAAGTTTGTTTTCCTCTCTCCAAACTCCTCTATGCACAAACACGATGTTTGAGGGAAATCAAGACACCAAGAGGTCTGCTGTGGTGGCCACAGAGCCTCACTCAGAGAGCAGTGGATGATGGGTAGCTGTGTTCAAACTGCTTCCCTCACAGGCTCTGGGTAGAACCCAGTCGCACTTCTCCCTTTCCCATCCCCCAACTCTCTCCTCTCCTTCCTTGGCCTCAGAGTTCACACTGGTGCAGGTAAGTGGACAAGATGCCTTCGCTGTTTAGGGATGTTTCTCAAACAGGGCATTCAGGACCCCTCCCTGTTCACAGAGGGCTGAAGGGAGGCCTGTTTCCTTCATTAAACTGTCTCAAGATGAGGGCCCACACCTGTGGCTCCCTGGAGAGGATGCTCAGGACGTCTCACACACACACACACACACACACACACACACACACACACACACACACACCCATTGCTCCATTCTGACAGATGCTGATGTGGAGTCTGTCTGATCTGATTATCCCACTGACCTGTGTTCAGCAACACCTGCTCCTCGGGAGAGGAGCTAATCCTATGTACACAGGCCCTGACATCTGGGGATGGACAGAAGCCATGAAAATGGCAGGCACACTGATAGAGCCATCAATGCTCTCCTTCAGGGGGACACTGGTGACTGACCACCAAAGCCTCTTCCCTGGCTCTTTCACAGCTGACCCTGTCCCAACAGCCAAGCTTGGCTGCAGACATTTGCACCAAGAGCAGGTCCCAGGTGCTGCCAGAGCTTCTTTCAGGGTGTCTCAGGACTGAAGAACGCTAACTGGTACAGGCAGTCTGCTGTTTCCAGAAACACAGACTCTCTCTGGCACCGTTGGTTCCCACATGGCTCCGCCTGTAGTCACCCACACTTCCATTCTCAAGGCCACACCAGCTTCATACTGGTCAGCGTGGTCTTGAAACCAGTGTTTCTGTGCCCCTCTCTAACTTCTTCTGTTGCCTATGCCATACCAGACAGCTCAGGAGCAAAGTGACCTCCTTCAGGCTAGACCTGCCAGTCCCCCCATCCTCAGAGCAAAAGCCTAGCAAATGGCCAGGATACCTCCCTCTTCTCTGGGCCTGAGGGAGTCTCTGCCCCTGACTGTGCAAGAGAGATGAGATTAGGAAGGCGGAGCTAAGAAGAGAGGAGCTGAGGAATCAACAGCTTCTGTATCCCCAACTCAGGACCAGCTGCCTGGGGCAAGCAGCAGGCAGGGACATGTGACTAGTGTTTACACTAGCAAGGGACACAGGATCAGTGCCTGTACCACCCTGCACCAGCCTGCTGCATCTGCCCTGTGCTGCACAGCCTGACACCTTCCCTGTGTTTGCATCAGCCAGGGACACCTGTTCTCTACCTATGCCAGTGTGAGACACCTGCCCTGTGCCTGCATCAGCTTGTGACACCTACTCTGTTTCTGTGCCAGCCTATGACCACTGGCCTGCACCTGCTCAAGCCTGTGACACCTGCTGTGTGCCTATACCAGCTTGTGCCCTGAACCTGTGCCAGCCTGTGATACCTGACCTATAACTGCAACTGCCTGTGACAGCTGCTCCATACCTCTTTTGGATTGAGATACCTGCTCTGTCCCCCTGCAACAGCCTGCAGCACTACCCTGCACCTGCCCCAACCTGACATCTGCTCTGAACCTATGGCAGTCTGTGATACCAGCCCTGTGTCTGCGACACCATGGAACGGTTGCCAACAGCTGCGACATCTGCTCTGCACCTGCACAAACCTGTGAAACCTCTGCTGTATGGATGCCAGCAATGACACTTCCTAGGCTCCTGTCCCAGCCTGTGATGCCTGCCCTGTGCCTACAATAGCCTGTGACACTTTCAGTTCACCTGCGCTCTCCAGGAATCCCTGCCCTGTGCTTGGTCCATACCATAGCACCTGTCTTGTGTGTGCCCCAGCCTGTGACACTGACAGTAAACCTTTATCTGAATGTGACATCTGCAACAGTCAGTGTTGCAAATGGTGAGGTATACCTGCACCTACCTGGTGCTCTAGCCCTCTGGAGGATGCATTCTGGAAGGGAGCGGAGGAATACTATCAAGAAGGCAAGCATGGGGTATAGGCAGAATTGGATCCCAAAGGCTCACTCTGACACTGGAGTGTTTGGGGGCTACGTTTTGTTGCCAGTGTCAAGGTGGATCCCTAGACCCACTCCTATACTTCGAGTAGCTGGCAAGTCTGTGGTACTCCTCCACTCCATCTTTAGCAAAGGCCCCTGCCTGGCGTAAAGGTTTTAAAGATTGAGATGTTCCTAGGCTTTGCTGTAGAGACAGTCCCCATGTTTAGAACTGCTTGAATCAGCAAGAGCCACTGTACCCTGTTGCAGGGTATGGGTCACCCAGACCCACCAGCCACAGCCTATTTACTCTGACAAGAGGAGTGTTAAACATTTTCCCAAAGTGTTAAAAATGCTTGTTTTAAAAAGGAAAGGAGCTAGAGAAATGGTTCATTGAGTAAAGTGATTGTCATACAAGTGTGAGGACCAGAGTTCGAATCCCCAACACCAAGTAAATGCTGGTAACCCCAGCACTTGGAAGAACTGCAGGAGATTCCTGGAACAAGCCTGGTGAGCTACACTAGTCCTATCTGTGCACTCTGGCTTCAAGGAAGAGATGCTGCCTCAGTATACAAGGTGAGAAGCAATCAAGGAAGACACCCAATGCCAACCTTGAGCCTCCTCTCCCCCCCCCCTCTCTCTCTCTCTCACACACACACACACACACACACACACACACACGTGCACATATGCCTATACACACCAATATGAACACAAACACACACCAGTATACACATCACACAAATACACATACACACCCTATAAAGGATAAAAAGCCACAATATTTTTTTTATGCTTGCTCTAAATTAACTTCCGGTTAGCATACAAAGACTGTGTTTCACTGTGGATTTTTCAGACATGTGTGCCACTGTACTCATTCTTGTTGTGTCTCTGTCCTCTGTGGGTCCCCATGCCTCCTTTTGCAGCTGGCTCCTTTCTCACCCAGTTAGTTCCCCCTTCTCTTCTATTCCCTGTCATCCCATTTTCCACCTCCTTAAATCTCTCCTCCTCCCCTCCTCCCCTCCCCTCCTCCTCCCTCCTGATCTCTTTCGATTTGTTAAGTGAATGGAGAACCCAGAGTAATAAATCAGGGAGTTGGGCCGTAGGCTTACTCAAGGTCAAGGGTGGCTTTCCTACCAGATTCTGAATGATTCGGGAGTGAACTGTCAGGGCTTTGAAAGCTCCTGACATCATCAGTTACTCCTTAAGCATTTCTAATGGTAATTATGGCAGTCACTTATACAGAACTGAATATGCTGTTTATTACAGCACAGATATTGAATTTATGCCTGTGATTTCAACACTCAGGCAGATGAGACAGGAGGGCTTAGAGGTCAAGGCCAGCCTTGGATACACAGCAAGACCTTGTCTCAAAAAATACAATGTTAAAATTATTAACTTCACAAAACTGTAGTTTATAGCATTTAAAATCTGGGAAATGTCCACAAACATTACTGTGTGTGTTCAAATAATGTAGTATTCAGATTTGTTTGAGAAGTCAGTAACTCCAAACAGAATGAATGACAGGTGGAAAATTCCTATTTAAGCATGTAGTTTGCTTTCAAAAATCTGTTACTTTTGAGAACATCATTTATAAGAATTTGTGTGGTTTTCTACAAAACACTGAAAACTCAAATGTGGACAATTTTCTCTGCCTAAGCCCTACTGAGAGGAATTTTCTTTGCAACAGTCACTATGGGGTGGGGTGGGGATGGGGGGGACAGATGACCACACACATTTACATCATGGGGATGATGCATACACATAAGGAGATCAGCTGATGGCAGCCATCCTGGCTGCTCCTGTCCTGGATTCTGGAAATATTGACTTTAATTTTGGAGTGTGTCTATTTCCTGCTTCCAGGTGCCATTCGACACACGGATTTCCTCCAAAACTTCAACGTATCTTTACACAGGTGAACTTTTAACTCTCGAAGAAACAGAACAATTTTTTTTTTCTGTTTTTCTCAACTATTCTCAACTGACTTTTCTTGGACTTTGGAACTGAGAAAAACAGGAATTTCCTGTGCATTCTGGGAAGGAATTTTCTAAGGGGAAGGCTACCGAAGACAAGGCTAATCAAGCCCAGAGAGGTATACCGGGGAAGGGGAGAAGCCGCAGTACCAGCCAAACAGTAGGAATGGACCCCAGCTCCTGCAGAAATGGGAAAACTTGAGCCCAACTCCTTCAATCGAACCTTGGACAGAAATGTACTAAAAGCAGGACCAACAACTCATTTAAGAGGTTAATGAAAAACTTTTAAAAGTGGAAGAAAAGCCTGACATACTGTAATCTTAGCATTCTGGAAGCAGAGGCAAGAGGATTCATACAAATTTGAAGCCAGCCTCATCTACGTACCACGTTCCTGACAGTCAGGGTTACGTAGCAAAAAGAAGAAGAAGAAGAAGAAGAAGAAGAAGAAGAAGAAGAAGAAGAGGAGGAGGAGGAGGAGGAGGAGCTGACATGGTGCACCTGTGATCCCACCCGAGCAACTTAGAAGCCCAAAGACAGAAGGTTAAGGTCTGATGTGCTTCAAAGTGAGTAAGAGGCCAGTTTGGACTGTAAAGAGATGAGCCTGCTACCTGTATCTTTTATGATTGTAGTTCCTTGGAGATATTGGGCGGGGCTTCATGGGGGGGGTTGGGGGGGACCCAGGAAGAACTCAATCAGGGATGGCATCTGAAGACCCAGAGGTGAGACAGGATGAGAAGAAAATGGGCATTTCAAAACAATTCCGGAATGTCACTGATGCGTCGTCTTGAAGGACATGACAGCGCCACAGTTGCAGAAGCCCAAGGGGAAACCCCAGGATTCTTTCTCTGTTAGGGTTTTGAGACCCTGTACTGGCTAATTTTGTGTCAACTTGACACAGCTGGAGTTATCACAGAGAAAGGAGCTTCAGTTGGGGAAATGCCTCCATGAGATCCAGTTGCAGGGCATTTTCTCAATTAGTGACCAAGGGGGAGGGTCCCTTGTGGGTGGTGCCATCTCTGGGCTGGTAGTCTTGGGTTCTATAAGAGAGCAGGCTGAGCAAGCCAGGGGAGGCAAGCCAGTAAAGAACATCCCTCCATGGCTTCTGCATCAGCTCCTGCTTTCTGTCCTGCTTGAGTTCCAGTCCTGCACCCTTTGGTGATCAACAGCAGTTTGGAAATGTAAGCTGAGTAAACAAACCCTTTCCTCCCCAACTTGCTTCTTGGTTATGACGTTTGTGCAGGAATAGAAACCCTGACTAAGACAGACCCTTTTACTTCCCAGTCAGCCAATGGTTAGCCTGTCGTGTTTGCTGTTGGTGACAAGGTAGAGTTCCAGCATCCCCACAACTCAGGAAGAGAAGAATCTGTAAATAATGAATTCGGGCGGACTGAAGTCAGCCGCTGAGAAGACCTTCACATCTCCTGACAAATGAGGTTGAAAGTAGAGCGCAGCCGCAGCCGCAGGGCCCTCTGAAGGAACTCTGGAGTGCCAAGTGAGGTAGCCAAGGGAGAGAAGCAAGTCACCACCCTGCCCTACAGAGCAGAGCTGCAGAGGGAAGCCAGAGCCTATGAAGCCCTTTGTCACACTAGCTATGCCCATGGAAGAACTGTGCATTTCCTCTTACCAGTAACGGACACCGACAGGTTCAGATGCTGTTTCCATAACACAGCTCATCGGGAAGAAACGTTCATAGACAGGTTCCTAAAAGCTGTGGGTTATACTGAACCCTATATGCTATAGGGGGAGGTGCTGATTCCCTAACTGAGTCTTGGTTTGGTCAGTAAAGAAGCAGGAAGCCGATTGCTGGGCAAAGGATAAAGATGGGACTTCTGGGTCCCAAGAAGAGAGGAGATGCAGGAAAAAAAGAAAGCTTTTTGCAGCCATGCATGGGAAGGAGAAGAAAGCAGCAGTCATGTCAGGCCTGGGGGCACCTAGAACCTGTAGCCTCCGAGGCAGAGCATGTGCGAGCACGGGCGGGATGGGGTGGAATGGTGGTGAGGAAGTTGGCGGGAGCTATCAGCAAGTGCATGCCCATGTGGAGGCAGATAGGATCCAGAGATTATAACATTTTTCTCTGTTGCTTTCCACCTTATTTATTGAGACAGATTCTCTCACTGAATCTGGCGCTCTCCATTTTGACTAGGATGGCTTCTCTCTTCCCCTAAGCCCTGGGTTTACAAGCATGCATGCCATTCCGGACTTTTTACATGAGCTCTCCAAACACAGGTCCTTATGAGCCATCACCTCAGTTCCAACTTATTACTTAATATTTCTGTTCATCTTTGTACTTTTGTACGATAGATTTTTTGATCATGTTTCCACTTGCCCGACTCCTACCAGATCCTACCTTATGGCCCTAACCATTCAACTTTGTGTTCTTTCTCTCTCTTAAAAAAAACAAACAGACATACAAACAAAATACATACCAAAAATGACATCTGATTATGTTGACCAAATACAATAGAGTCTCCCCTGGGATATATCTCCCCATTGTCAGTCCCACTGAAGAGAACTGATGTTCCCCATCCCAAAGCTACCAGTTGTGAATAGATGAAGGGTGACTTTGTGCCCACTTCCCCTCTGTGCTGGAATGTCATCTGGCTCGAGTTGGTGCAGGTCTTGAGCATCTCTGTGGGTTCATGTGTGCATCTGCTCTGTTGTGTCTGGGAAACTCTGTTTCCCTGAAGTCTTCCACCACTGCTGGCTCTTACATTTACCCTCCTTTCTCTGAGGGATGATATTCCCACTTGGGGCAGAGCACTCCAACGTCTCCTTGTCTCTGCTTGTTCTCTACTTGTGGGACTCTGTGTTAATTGCCATCTTCTTCAAGAAGAAAGGAATCTCGAGCAGGCAGATCATTATTATGGCTTTCAAGCCAATTTACTTAAAATTGTGAATTATTTCTAAAAATTTCCATCTAATGCTTTTGAACCATTTGCCTTGAAGAAACCAAATATGTTGATGAACAAAACCACAGAGAAGGGATGACTACTACCTACATAGATGGGGTAATTTGTTTTTGAATTTGTTAAAAATCTTTTTGTTTTGAAACAATCTCAGGCATAGAGAAAAGTCACAAAGAGAGCAAAAAGAATTCTTGTACAGCCTTTACCATCCATCCACGCTGTCTTATTACCTTTGTCTTCCTCTCATCCTTGGCTCTATCTACCGACCAGTCTAGCTATGGTTTGTCCCCACAGATAAAAACCTCAGAGATAATGTACCATCCGCCAGTACAGTCCGTGAATACTTCATAAAATCAAGGATTCTGTCTTTTATAGACAAAGACCACACTCAGACCAGGAAGCGTGTAGATACAGCACTACCATCTAAGCAACAAGCCCCATTCAAAGGCCACCAGTCACCCACTGCTGTTCTAGGCAAAGGGAGAGCACCCTTAGTCTAGGGTCTTACCTAGGGCCACTGGGTGCAGTACGGTGGCTTTAGTCTATTTTAAGATGGGCGGCTCCCCAGTCTTTGTGGGGTTTGAGGGTTCCTGCCTTGTCCTGTCTTGTTTTGTTTGGAGACATGGTCTTATCACGTCACACTGACATATAGCACCAACTGGCCTCCAACTCAATCCTTCTTCAGCCTCTTGAGTGCGGGGTTCGTTGTGTATCTCCACATCAGACCAGACTACCTTAGACAACACCCTCAATTGTGGTTTAATTAATATTTTCTCAAAATTCCAGGGTGAGGCTCTGTTTTCTGGATCCCTGCTGCTGAGAGGGTATATGATATTCACCTGTCCAACAACTGGTTGTATGAGCACTGGTTACTTAGTCAAGGTCTGCCAGGTTTATCTGTATTTCCCAATGTGTATCTTCTGGGAAGTTACTTTGTCATCATATGGTGTCCTTTTTCATAGAGCTCACTAGTTTTTGCCCATTGACAATGATTCTTGCCTGAGACAATTTCAACGATTGTGGGTGCCAGATGGCACTTTCTAATTCACAATCGTTTCAATATTAATTAGCTGGCATTCCTCTGTGAAAGGCACACTCCCTTCGCACCCGTGCATCGACCCAAAACGACTTGTGGGTTTTTACTTTATTCTGTGGTGTCATCTATTGTTAAATGGACTTTAATGTTTGATTGACTCTAGTGCTCAAACTGTCCCTGACATGGCCAGTGGGGACTCCTTCAGTCTGGCCACTGTGATTTGTGATCGCTCATCCTTCCTTGAGCAACTTTTTACTTGCATCACAGGAATGTGTCCCAGCACCAGCCAGAAGGTAGCAATGTTCCCCAAGGAGCACTAACTCCACAGTTAGAAACTATGTCTAACTACAGTCCACACCTATAATTCTAGTACTTGGGAGGCTCAAGCAAGAAGATCAGTAGTTTAAGGCCAACCTTAGCTATATAACAAGTTTAAGGCCAGCCTAGACTACATGAGCCTTTTTCTCAAAACAAACAAACAAACAAACAACACACACACACACACACACACACGAATGATAAAAAGAAAAGAGAAGATCTGAATGCTGGATTTTAAGTATTCAGAACGCTAGAGACACTGAGACAGAACATAGAAATATGGTTAGTTAGGCCCTGGGTGTGTGGGATTGTGCTTTAATCCTAGTACTGCCATAAAGTTGAAGGCTAGCCTGAGCTACACAGAAGGATTCTGGGGTGGCTCAGTGGGTAAAAGCACTTTCCTTGCAAGCCTGGCAACCTGAGCTCCGTCCCAGAAAACCACTTAAGGGTGATAGGAGAGAACCATCTACCAACTCCACAGAGTTGTCCTCTGGTCACCATACATGTACTGTGGCGCGCGCGCGCATGTGTGTGTGTGTGTGTGTGTGTGTGTGTGTGTGTGTGCGTGTGCACACATGGCATACACACACACACATGTAATCACTAGTAAAGTTAAACAAACAATAAATTAGAAAATTGAGATTCACTTTTTGTTATCCATTTGAGGGTTTTGTCTCTGATTTTATGTAATTTATTTTTGGAAATTTAATTTAGAAATATTGCTCTAAATGTCAAAGCTACCTGACAACGTATGGTTAGAAGAGTGTCACCTCTGGGCACACATCCCTTCCATCCTGTTTCTCGACCGAGTCCTTTACACTGTATTTCCAGCCACCATCCATTGCCACCATATTGTTGGGGATTAGTTCTAATGCTTGGTCTTAATTTGGCTCCCAAAAGCTGTGCTTCCAGATGCCAAGGGTCCCTGCCCCCAGCTGGCTCTGACTGGTAATAAAGAATTGTCATACAGTTAATGGCTAGGCAAGGAGACAGACGGACTTTTAGATTGCAAGGACAAGGGACAAAGGAGGAAGAACAAACATAATCACCATAATGGAGAGCAAGAACAGACTTAAAGGCCTGCTGACATGTAAGATTCTGGGCAAGTGGCCCTAAGGGCCATCCCCCTGGTTGGGTCTGGGCTAACAGAGATGAAATATAGATTTGAAAAGATGTTAACTCGGGGATACCAGAGGGGAGTATGTGCCAGCCCAAGGGAGGTTTAGAAGTGCCCAGCCATTGAGAAGGGCAAGGCATAATTAGCTGGTCTGTCTTTCATTCGCGAATCCAGAGCTCTTGGGTGGGTGCAGCACACACATGACCCACCGGGTACCAAAGCGGATTAACTAATTCACTACTACACCATATTTCATTAGTTTCTCCTTTAGCTTCACTTAGTTTGGTTTTTCCCCTCCCTGTTCTTTTATAAAAGATCTTGTGGCATAGCTCAAACTGGCTTCAAACTCACAATCCTTCTGCCTCACCCTTTCAGGTGCTGGGATTACAGTTAGGAAAGTCTCCACTTCCAGTTTTAGGCTTTTTTGGTTTTGTTTTTCTTGTGTAGAAATGAACATTACATGCATATATTCCCTTTATTTAGCAAAAGATAGCTGCAAGACACAACTTTCTTCTTCTTCTTCTTCTTCTTCTTCTTCTTCTTCTTCTTCTTCTTCTTCTTCTTCTTCTTCTTCTTCTTCTTCTCCTCCTCCTCCTCCTCCTCCT
>NC_034591.1:141873514-141893177 GCF_900095145.1 Mus pahari
CTCCTCCTCCTCCTCCTCCTCCTCCTCCTCCTCCCCCTTCTTCTCCTCCAAACAAAACACACTGCTTCTCCCTTTCTATCAGACACAGATGTCGCCTTCTGACTTTTACAACTGTACAGGCAGCCCTGTGTGGATGTCTCTGACTGACTGATCTAATGCTAAGGCACCAAGTTCACCTCCATATTTTTCACTTAGACTCAATACTCAAAGGATTGCTTTGTGCATGGATGTATTTTACTTTTTTTTCCTTTTCCATTTGTTTGTCTTTATATCTCATGTGTGTCTGCTGTATCTAGTGTAGTGTGTGTGTGTGTGTGCATATGTGGATGGAATCAGGTCTCTTCTTCCACTGTACAGCTTCCTGGGGTCACACACAGGTTGCCAGGCATAACAGTAAATGCCTTTACCCTCTGAACCATCCTGGCAGCCCATTTTCTTAATTTTGGAGGTAAATTTCTAGAGGTGGAATTCCTGACACATTGAGAAAACACACATAACACTATTTTTAGATAGTGCCAATTAGCCCACCAGGAAGCTGGCATGAGTTTGAGTCCCTGTCAGGGACGTGTGAAATGACCTGTTTCCCACCTCCCTGCCCACAGAATGTGCTGTGTAGTATTTGTCATTCACCAAGTTGAGTGGAAAGTTACCTTTGGGCACCTCCAGTTGGTTCCCCACTGGGAATGAAGTCAAATGTTTTTTTCCCATGCATCTGAGGATACTATGTCATTGGCCACTCTGCAGCAGACCCCAGGAGCCTACAGCCCACACACAGGTTCCTCCCCA
Organism: Mus pahari; assembly: GCF_900095145.1. Classification (NCBI taxonomy): domain Eukaryota; kingdom Metazoa; phylum Chordata; class Mammalia; order Rodentia; family Muridae; genus Mus; species Mus pahari. The sequence continues at coordinate 141,874,301 of NC_034591.1, forward strand.
CTCTCCCACCTATGTGACCACTCCACCGTAGGAGAGGGTGGCCATCCAAAGGCACCTGCAGAAAGAATGAGGTGTTGGGATTTGGGAAAGTCACTTGTCTGTCTGCTGCCTCTTTCAAGACAGTCCAGACAGGGAGGGAATTGAGGCCACCAGGGTAGCTGTGGAGCTTCTGGGATGGAGAGGATCCAGCCTCTCACGTGGCCCAGCCCCAGACAGTCTGGGGAGATGAGCAAGGAGGAGGTGTGGGGCAGTGGTGATAGTAGCTGTCAGGAATGAAGGCTAAACAGCGTTGGCGGAAATCAAAGATAAACTTTCATCCTGTGTGCCATCTCCACAGCACAGCCAGATGATGCTGGCTATTTCGAGAAGTTTCCCAGAATGGAGCTTGATGCATATCACGATCTCCCAAGGCAAGCTGGGGATGAGGCTTCTGAGTTCCCACTGTTCTTCCCAGCCGTCACCCTGACATGTGCCCAAGCCTCACCTCTGTGAGGCATGCTGAAGTCACAAACACTCACCTGTCACTCACCCTCTCCCTGTTTGGGCAGCCATGTGTCTAGTTGCTGTTTCAGGAACTGCCTCCTGCACACACCAAATCCAAGTTCTGTGGGGCTCACTGGTTATTAGTGGCCCTGTTTTTCCCATGTGCTGTATGGTCCATATTTGTTGGGTACCATTCTCTAACACAACCCTGTAGGGAGCTGAGCAGTCCATCCTGATCTCTAGACACCGTTCGGTAGTGCGGATTTTCCCTGGATGGGAGAGACAAAGGCAGAGTGTTGACAAGTCCTCCCTCTAGCACCACAGGAAGGTCAGAATTAAATTTCAGGGTTCCTCAGTGAACACCCAGAGAAGAAAGAGAAGCAAAGAGTAGAGTTAGCCTGCCCTGTTTTATGTACAAACTTGTCATCGTTAGCTACGATGCCTCAAAGGGGTCAAAAGCCAGCTCTGCACTCAGCTGGAAATCATGGCTGCATACTGCCCCGCTCCCCTCTGCCTTTGAGCTTCTCCACCCTTGAATCCACAAAACCCTACAGGACCGTTCTTCCTTGTTGTCCCCCTTGATCTTCAAAAGAGGGAGGGATACCAGAACCACACAGGATCCTCAGCCCGTTTACCTCACCCTTCTGAGCGGTACCCCTCCCCATCACTGCCTGTTGGGCTTTACTGCAGAACTGAGGAGTCCCTGCTTCCCATACACCTACCACGGGACCCTGGGCAACCTTCATAACCTCTCCAAGTCTGATTTCTATGCCTCTGAAATGGGTTTAGAAGTAATGTGGCTGGAATTGAGGGCTCTGTTCCTTGAGTGTTCTATGCCAGATACAAGGAAGTTATATGATGGATCTAAGTCAGCTCGGTGTACCCCCTCCATGTTCTAACTAGGAGAGAGAGAAGGGAGGGAGGGAGAGAAGGGAGGAGGGAGGAAAGGAGGAAAGGAAGAAAGGAAGGAAGGAAGAAGGAGGAAGGAAGGGAGGGAGGGAGGGAGGGAGGGAGGGAGGGAGGAAAACTGATCCTTTTTCTCCTGCAGCCTCTCCACCCTGCTCAGTTCCTTCCTTCCTTCCTTCTTTTGGCCACAGCAAACAACTGGAAACCTCGCAGTCTGGACAGTATCTACTCTCTGGACCTGGAAACCTCACGGTCTGGATGTTCTGTCTGTTCTCTGCACCCGACCTTTGCTGCTGGTCCTCTTTCCTCTCCTCTTTCACACATAGTACCAAGTCTCTCCCAGCACTAAGCTAGTGCCTGGGCCAGGTGATTTTCTCTTTCCCTTCTTCCCATCACTGATACCAGTGCTCACTCACAACACCACTGTGTGGTCTAGCCAGCAATCCTGGCCACAGCACTGCCCTCTCACTACACCTCCCCCACCCCCACACTGCTGCTACCCTCTTAAGGAATCCATCCAGTGTAGGTCATGGGGAACTATCTCTGGGTTCTAGGATGCCATCCCGCTGCCCCAAGCTCCCTTCTCCCACAGACCACAGTAAGATGCACCGACAGCAGCCAGGCTCAAAGAATACCTGCAGCCTGGCTTCCAGGAAGCCCGTCTCCCAGGGTTACCCACTGCACCTGCAGAGCACTCCGTCCCAACTTCATCTCCATTCCTAGGCACTTAACTAATTGTCCAGGTCATCCTTCTGTTTCACCTGTATCTTCACAGAATAGCTACCTACCTTCCTCTGGATGCTGCCCCAAGGACACCCTCAAGGGAGCTGCCCTGTCTCTCTTTCACCCATCAGCAGTCCCTCTGACAGCAGTGCTCTGTCCAGCCATAACTGGTACTAAGAACATTCTGTTTAACACTTTGTGTTCCTTTGTATTCTCTGTCTCTCTATCTGTGTCTCTGTCTTTCTGTCTTTTTCTGTGTCTCTCTGTATGTGTCTCTGTTTCTTTCTGTCTGTCTCTCTTTATCTCTCTGTCTGTTTCTCTCTGTATCTCTGTCTCTGTCTCTCTTTCTCTCCCATTTCTACTACTTTGAAATATAGCTGTCATGGGGTTTTATTTCTCTGAAGAGACACTGACCATGGCCACTCTTATAAAGGAAAACTTTTAATTGGTCTGGCTTACAGTTTCAGCGGTTTAGTCCATTATCATTGTGGTAGGAAGCATGGCAGTGTGCAAGCAGATATGGTGCTGGAGGAGCTGAGAGCTCTACATCCAATCAGCAGGCAGCAGGAAGAAACTGAGATACACTTACACTTCCTCACCAAGGCCACACCTCCTAATCGTGCCACTCCCTGTGAGCCTATGGGAGATATTTTTATTCAAACTGCCACAATATCCAGACAAATATCACAATATTAGAAGGTAAAATATCCCTAACCCAGAGCTTAACTGCAGCATCCCTTTCAGCCATCAGTCAATGGCTCCCCTCCTTCAGAATTCAGCCCTAACATGCATACGGATCCAATTCTCAGACAACGGGATGATACCACTCAGCAGTTAGGATCCTGTGCCCTGATTCCAGACAGCTACTATGCTGTGGATCTGGGGAAAACTATTCGATTTCCTTGTGCTTCGGGTCCTTCATAAGTGGGGTAATTGACAGTAAAGTCTTCTAGGTCATGTGTGGTCTGATTTCAGTCGTGTGGCAGATGCTCAACAACTCTGGGCTATCATAACTTATGATGACCTTTCAGACAAACTCAATGACTGATTTTCAATATTCTCTCAGCTTCTATATGACATATTGGGACAGTGAGCCTTACCTCAGCTGGATTCCTTGACATATTTATCTGGAACTCCTCTCTGTCTGTCTGTCTGTCTGTCTCTCACTCTCTCTCTCTCTCTCTCTCTCTCTCTCTCTCTCTCTCTCTCTCTCTCTCTCTCTCTCTCTCTCTCTCTCTCTGTCTCTCTCACTCTCAGTATATGTGTGTGCATATGTGTGTGTGCATGTGTGTGTGTGCGTGCGTGCGTGTGTGTGTGTGTGTGTGTGTTGTGTGTGTGTGTTTATTTGGGGGTACTGCCTACTAGTTTTTAAATGTCCTTTGTGTTTCTTTCACCTTTTTTTTTTTTTAAGATTTATTTATTATTATACATAGGTACGGGCTGGTGAGATGGCTCAGTGGGTAAGAGCACCTGACTGCTCTTCCGAAGGTCCGGAGTTCAAATCCCAGCACCACATGGTGGTTCATAACCATCCGTAACAAGATCTGAAGACAACTACAGTGTACTCACATATAATAAATAAATAAATATACATAAGTACACTGTAGCTGTCTTCAGATGTGCCAGAAGAGGGCGTCAGATCTCATTACCGGATTACAGGTGGTGATGCGCCACCATGTGGTTGCTGGGATTTGAACTTAGGACCTTCAGAAAAGCAGTCAGTGCTCTTACCCGCTAAGCCATCTCTCCAGCCCTCTTTTACCTTTAAGATTGGAATGTATGCTAGTTTTTTGACCTAGGGAAACATTTTTTAGCTGGAAGGACTTGTGATTGGGTAGCACAATTTGTAAGTTGGACCTAAAAAGGGAAATAGAGTAGTAGGATTGAGCATCTAATCAAATACCATTTTCATATTTCATATTTCATATTTTTGCTTCTAGGGCATAACGTAGATAGGAAAGGACTAGAGAGAAAGAATCGACTCAGATTAATTTAGCATTAGGCAATATACCAGGAGCCACTTTAACGTGTAGGTTCTTATCCTAGAGGTATAAAAACAGACCTGACTTCAGCCTCAAGGTGGCAGATAGATTGTCATGTTGTCCTGTAGGCCAGGTCACCCACTCAGATGAAAGCATCTCTTCCTTCATCAACTGAGAAGGTGGCAGAGATGGCGTCTCTCTCCATCCACCGGACTGTGTTTGGAAACACCCTTGGGTGTTTTCAGGAAAGTTAACTGAGGCAAGGAGACCCATCCTAAATTTAGGTGCAAATATCCTATGAGGTGGGATCTGAGACTGAATAAATAGGAAAAGGGGAAGAGAGCAGAAGTCATCAGCTCCCTGCCATTACCGTGTCTACCTCAACATGGTGGGTGGTATCCCTTCAAACCATGAGCCCTTCCTCTCTTACATCTCATCTGTCAAGAATTTTTTCACAACACAAAAGTTACTAACACAACTATTTTCCCAAATTCCCTTGGGAAGACTGATCTCCAGATGTTTGGATAATCATCTCTGTAGGTAAATGGCATCTTTCACTCCAGAAGCCTTGCTCTAAAATATGGCACTAAGGGGAACAAACACATCTCCCCAAAGATTCCATCTCCACTTGCTACCGGGAGGAATGAGTCCTGTTTAAGAAAAGTCAGCGCCTTACTAGGTAACCTCGGAACGCCAAGTTTAAGATGTGTCCTTGAACAATTAAATTTGTGACTTCATGTTGAGATTGTACTTCGTAAACACTTAGGAGATTAGGGATCATTAAATTTCAAGTTAAATACTGGGAGTGATTTATGAGTGTAGTCTTCAGGGGGTAAGGAAATTCAATTTATTAAGCCATAAAAAAAGACCTGATGGAATTAATGGTTCAGCATTGTTTTGTTTATGCATGAAGTAACAAGTCCACTAAGGATTTTAAAAACCCATTGGTACACCAGTCCTGCCAGATGCTGGCCCTGGTGCCTACCATTAACTAGAGAAGTCAAGGCAGCACAAGGCAGCCCGGTCTTTCAGGGCAGCTGAAACCACTGGCTGTGAGGAAGTCTCTCCCTGCTCCCATGCTTCACCCCTGATCTTAGAACCACTTCTCCAGAAACTCCTCGATATCACTAAGGTCTGGAATATCCCTCAGGGGGTTGTGTGTTAAAGCCTTGTTCCTCAGTGTGGCACTTTGGGGAGATGGTGGAACTAGTTAGAGGTCTTCCAATTAGTGGGGTGTGACCTGAAAGGGGAATACAATAGCCTAAGCCCCTTCTCTCTCTCTACTTCACCTTGATTTACAATATGAGTGTGTTCCAATTTGCCACGTGTTCCCATTATGATAACAGTTGATCAGGAATTAGACTGAACCAAAATACATGTTCTTTTAGGAATGTCAGTACTTGACGTAGTGATGTAGGGTTGCTAAGACTCTTCGGTGTAGGCGAGACAGCATAGCCCTTTTCCCTAGTTCACCTCTCCAAGCTGATACCCCAAGTGGGCCAATCGTTCATCCACTTGTCAGACCATGACAACAGACAGAACCCAGCCAGGCACTGGTCTTAGGGCTGTGTCTCCATGATAGAAAGAGGCAGGTGAAGAGGTTAGCTATGGTAGTTCATGGCTGTAATCCCAGCATTCTGGAGGCAAGGGATTGTAAATTCCAAGTCCACAGAGTAAGATCCTGTTTTTAAAAAGCAAAGTTCGGAGTAAACATTGCTCTAAGAGAGTATAAGACAAGGACTAAAGGAACCCTGAGAGTGTTCAGAAGCACCGCCCACTTCCGTGGATAGCACCGCCCACTCCCACGGGTAGCACCACCCACTCCCATGGCTCCCTCCTGGAAAGACTGTCTGGACCCAAAGGAACACTGTCTGGTCCTGGGGAGGAGAGAGTGGGAAAGACAATGCCCACACGGGGCATAAGAGGGCTTTGTTATCAGAGCGGAGTGTGTTCCTCTGCCACACCTATTCTTTGTCTTTCTAAGCCCCCTCCTTCCCTTCCTCTCCCTCCTCATAATCAATATTCCTATCCTAGTCCTATCATATTCCTACCATCATCCTAGTTCAGGGAGTCTGTAAAACCTCTGAACCTGTTTTGCATGTATTTTCCCTGAAGGGTTGGTTCTCCATAGGCAGCAGAAAATTCTTTAAAATAAAACAAACAAACAAGAAACCCTTTGGCTTTAATCTGTCATTGAGGAGCTGGAGGGATGGCTCAGCGTTTAAGAGCATTCGCTGATTCTTGCAGAGTTTGAGTTTGGTTCCCAGCACCTCTATTGGGCAGTTCACAGCCACTTGTAACATCCGTTCCAGATGACCTGACATTTATTAATAAATTAAAATCAATTTAAATAAACAGTTTCAAAAAGTCGTTCGCTAGCTGGGCACAGAGGTCAGTGTACATTGTTCCAGTTCTCAGGACACTGAGGCAGAAGGATCCTGTGTTCCGGGCTATCGTGAACTACAGAATGAGAATATCTAAATTAAAAAAAAAAAAAAAAGTCGCTTGTCTATTTTTCTTGAAATCTAGCCTCCGGGGCTGGTGAGATGGCTCAGTGGGTAAGAGCACCCGACTGCTCTTCCAAAGGTCCAGAGTTCAAATCCCAGCAACCACATGGTGGCTCACAACCATCCATAAAAACAAGATCTGACTACCTCTTCTGGAGCGTCTGAAGACAGCTACAGTGTACTTACATATAATAAATAAATAAATCTTTAAAAAAAAAAAAAAAAAAAAGAAATCTAGCCTCCGAACCTAATGCAGTAGGTAGGTGTTCCGAGATGGGATCACAGACAGCTTGGCATCTCCACCACAGGGCAATGTGGTCCCACCTAAGTGGCCTAAGACACGAGCCTTTGAAGCAGCCAGGACATAGAGAAAACTCACACAGAGATGATGGTCAGGGAGGGTCCTCACATTCTGTAATTGTCACGGGACTCTTATCAAGTCCTCTCCTCCCTGTTCTGGTTAAAAGGGGATCTTTGTTTGTTCTTTGAGACTGGGTCTCACTGTGCAGCCCTTGACTGCCGTTGAAATCACCCTTCTCTGTTCGAGAGACCCAGCCTTCACTGCCAGTTCCAAGATGGTAGTTTTCTCCTGGTACACTGCCATAGAAACTCAGGGATTCATGAAAGACATGAGGTAAGCATAGGAAGAACATGAACATCTGAGACACGAGTCTCACTGCCCTAGCACATTCTAACAAGTAGGCCAGCTACAAGAAGGGACACAGCACCACCCTCCTACTACAAGTGCTCTAAAGTGGCTGGGAAATAGCATACCCCCCTCCCAAAGGCTCGTAGGTTGGATGGTTGGTAGCCATTGGTGAAGTCAATCACTGAGATGGTTGGGTCCTGAGTGTGCAAACACAGTAGATTCATCTCCACGGTGGATTCATAATTTGATAGTATTGTTGGTGGGGGGCTAGGTGGAGGAGGCCACTAGGAACATCTTCTTAGGGGTTGCATCTTGTCCCTGGTCTCTTCCCCACCCCTCCTGTGGCTTGCACCCCAGCTAGCAACTGTGCTATGATGCTCTGCCTCACCGTAATCCCACCACAATGGGGACGTGCATCCATGGACTGAAACCTTGAGCCAAAATAAAGCTTTTGGTCCCAAGTTGTTGGTCACAGATGTTCTGCTGCAGCAGTGAATAGCTGACTAAACACCATCTAAAAGAATCCCCGCTTGCACGGATGACAGCTGGAGCTGATCTTTGAAGAATTCTCTTAACGGAAGCTAAGAGACCATCAACAGAAGCCCAAGTGATGTTGATCACAGGGAAGCAGCCTTCCTTCAGATTCCCAACCTGATAGAGCCTGTCTTAGTCAGGGTTCTCTAGAGTTATTATGGAATGTCTCTCTGAATTGAGGGAATTTGTGATGATGACTTACAGTCTGTAGTCTAACTCCCCAGCAGTGCTCAGCTGTGAACGGGAAGTCCAAGAATCTAGTAGTGTCTCAGTCCCCCGAGGCTACTTGTTTCAGCTGGTCTTCTGTAGAAGTAAATTTAAACAGATGTGCTGGAAGTAAATGCAAGCGGAGAAGAACAAATCTTCCTTCTTCCAATGCCCTTATGTAGGTTTCCAGCAGAAAGTATGGCCCAGATTAAAGTTAGGTACCACCACACCTAAATCTGGGACTTGATTAAAGGTGTATACTACCACACCTGGATCTGGGACTTCCTTTGTCCCAGGCTAACCTTGAATTCAGAGATTTCTTTACCTCAGTCTCCTGGGATTAAAGGTGTGTACTACCTTGCCTGGGCCTAAGCTTTTCATAGCCACTATGCCTCAAGATCTCCATGCCAAGATCCAGGTCAGATACTTGTATCTTCCAGCCTCAAGATCTGGATCACAGGTGAGCCCTCCAACTCTGGATTGTAGTTCATTCCAGATAAAGTAAAGTTGACAACCAGGAATAGCCATTGCATAGATAGCCCTTCAGTGAATTTGGATGAGTCTTTGTGGCTCAGGTTCCCAACTGTTCTGTGGCTATTACCTCTAGCAGGTACCCACTAAAACTTCTCTGCAAGAGCAATCTATAAAGTAAAAAGATAGCTGGCGATGTTACTCATAGAGGAAGTGCTTGCCTGGCATGCAGGAAGCTGGAAAAGAAGTGATGGGGGTGTGTGGCAGCCAATAAAATTGTCACACGGAGAATGGATGTCGTAAAGCAGAGCCTTCCTGCCTGTTCTCCCTTCCCCGTGGGCCTGTCTGCCACTCTTGTACTTTTTAAATGAACGATATGGTGCTTACACATCACCCAGAATGCTCGCTTCCTGCCTTCCCCATCCACTAACAGTAAGGGAACTCTAACCTGTGGCCCTGGTTCTCAAGGCTTAGAGAAGGATGCTGGTGGATAGGAGATACCTGTGCACTGAACTCATGGAAAGGAGAATTACCTGGCACAGGTCCTCGGTCCAGGCAAACGCTTTCATCCAGTGAATTTCTCTATGAAAAGAGAAAGCACATCACACTGTTGGGAAGAAGTACAGAAAGAAGACACCCCGGGGCCCGGTATTTTGGAGGTTTAGTTCTGATTATACCAAGGGATAACCGAAAACAGAACCAGCAGAGGGCGATCTGACCCTAACCAGTTCAGAGAAGTGAAGCCAAACCTGGACGGAGGAGCTAAGGGCCTCAAGCAAGGGCAGCAGTTTGCAAAGGGAGCAGAGGTGGGGAGGAAAAAGAACAAGAGGTTGGGAAGCAAGAAAAGAAAGGAACCTCGGGACCAGAGCCGAAGTAAGAGTAGGAGAAGCAGGGGAGGCTGGGGGGGTGGGAGGAGCTTGGGCAGGGGCCTGGTGGGATTGGGCAGGAAGGGGACTTGGGAAGAAATGGGGCTTGGGACAATCCCTCAGCCACCTTGGGTCTCTCAGCCCTATCTTTTCACAATGAAGCATTTCAAGTTTGAACTGAGGTTTACCAACTCTTCCATAGCGGACAACGTTGAGGATTGGTTACAGGAGTGGGTGTATTTTTTCAGGTTCCAGTCCAAAGGTTTGCGTTTCGGTTTCTCCCAGAGTTCCTTTCTGGAGGAAATGTCTCCGTAGTGAGATCATATTTCAAGGCCAGAAGTAAAACAAACAAGGTCTGAAACTGTAACTCAGTGTAGTGACTCCCTAGTACTTAACAAAAGGAAGGAGAGAGCTTACTACTCTAAGATACGTGTTTGGGCTATTGTCGCCACACAATGATAGCTAACTAACTTATGTGGTTCTTTCCCGTTTATCTGTGACTTGTGATCTGTGAATATTCTTCCAACCAACCTGATGGAGCACCAGCTCACTCTCTAATATATGTACTCATACGTATGCATTTTTAAAGGTTTTATTTTTGGTTTAAAGTGTGTTTGTGTGTGCGTGAGCACATGTGCGTGCGTATGCATCTTGGAAGGGAGGTGTGCATTTGAGTTACAGGTACTCACTGGAACTAGCAAAGAGAATCAGTTCCCCTAGAGATGGAACTGAAGGTTGTTGTGAGCTGCCTGCAATGGGTGCTGGGAAACGAACTCTGGCTGTCTATAAATAAGTGCACTACATGCTCTTAACCAGTGAGTGAGCCATTTCTCCAGCACCACAAAAACATGGCTTTGGTGACAAAATAAATTTTTTAAAAATTAAAAATTCTCACCCTACTGGACTGGTGTCATATTTCCTGTGTCTCCTCTTCGTGGTGACCTCTAGGGATGGTAATTTCTGGGAGTGAGTTGCTCCCATCTAGGCCTGCAACCTCCTATACCCTTCCCAGCAGGAGCCTGGCTCATGAGCTTCTGGTCCACACCCTGCTGGTTCAGTTAGCACAGCCCAAGTGTATCTACCTAAGGAATTCGTCTTCCTGAGCGACATTCAACGTTGGTGAGCCTCCTCCCTACTCCTAGCTCTTGACCTACTGAGTTTTCTACCCCCGCAGACAGGCTTGGAGTCAGACTGGCCTGTGCTCACATCCTGACTCCACTTTTGCCCATCTGGCTGGTTAGACAAAACACTACGTTCCCTGAGTCTCAGCTTACTCATCCGCAGAAGGGGCCAGCTAGCATCTGGGCGACTGGGAGGACTCAAAAACATAGCAAGTGCAGCAGCTGGTGGATGCTGCCTGGTAACGAAACACATCTTTTCTTCCAAGTCCTCCATCTCCCTTCATGAGTGATTCTGTAGATCTTACAGGCATTACATCCTATCTAATTTGTTTCTGGTTTTGCTTTTACCATTCATGCATTAAAACCTTCAAATTAAAATTCTGTGGCACCTAAAAAGATGGCTCAGAATTCTAGCAAACTGGTCTTACCCCAGATGACCCTGGGTTAGATTCTAGGTATCACAAGAGTTCTCACAACTATCTGTAATTCCAGTTCCAGGGGGAAATCTGATGCCCCCTCTGGCTTCCAGTGGTACTACATATATGTGGTACACACACACACACACACACACAGGGAAAACACCCAGATGCACAAAACAATTTTTTAAAAAATTAAAGCACAAGCTAGAGTATGTTAGCTTATGCTTATAACCCCAGTGCAAGGGACACTGAGGTGAATCAGTACAACTCCAAGGCCAGCTTAGAGAGAAAAGCAAGACCCTGTTCAAAATCAAATCAAAACAGAAAATTTAGCCTTTATTTCAGTTTTCCCAGTTGATGGCACTTTTCAATTCATGTAAGTTTAGGGAAGGAAAAAAATATAATATTTGGCATAAGAGCCTTTGCTTTCAAATTAAAAATAAAAATTGCTTATAAAAATAATAAATGTTATCAGTTGTTCTTGCTGAACAAATTCCAACTTTGCTATTTCAGTTTATTTACTCGATAGCATATTTAATTTTTAATTAAAATGTATTTATAAGTGTTGTGTTTGCTCATGTGTTTATATGAATGTGTATACACATGGAGATCCAAGATTGATACTTGAGGTCTTTCCAGGGTCTCTCCTTGAGCCTGAAGCTCATCCGCTGAGCTAAGCTGGCTGACCTTTGAGCCTTACGAACCCCCTTGGCTCCCTCTCACCTGCCTTCCCAAGACTAGGGTTTGAGGCACCAACATGCCAGGATTCCTCCGTGAATTTTAGAGATCCGAACTCAAGAGTTTCATGCTTGATTATTTGGTTCTATTATATTATTTCTTATATTAGTTCTTTGAGACAGGGCCTCGCTCTATAGCCCAGGCTGGCCCTGAACCTACAGTAATCCTGCCTGAGTCTCCTATGTGCTGGAATTACAGGCACGAACCACATCTGGTTTTAATATTCGAATTTGTTCTCCCGTTCTGTCTCTCTTTTCCCCCATGAAGTTTCTGCTCACAACACCTATCCTAACACTTCTGGTGAATTTAACTTTCACTAAGCAGAATACACAATAACGTATTCATGCTTGTCAGGGGCAACGTGACAGAGCCAGATTCTGAAGCCAGCAGTCCATGTGCTAATCCCTGGCACAGTGCCTGTAATGCAGGTGCTGTGTGAATCCTGGCTTCTTTCCTACCCATCATTCCTACCCACACGCACCCACGAGCACCACTAAAACACAACCTGTCAGAACAAAACCACCCATACCGTTCTGGTAGGCTTCTGGTTCTGTTCTTTAAGAAAAGGCAGATCGGATGGTGGTGGTGCATGCCATTAATCTCAGCATTCATGGCAGAGGCAGTTGGATTTCTGCGAGTTTGAGGCCAGCCTGGTCTGTAGAGCTAGTTCCAGGACAATCAGGGCAACCCAAAGAAACCCTGCCTCAATAAGGGGAGCAGGGGCAGGGGGGGATAGGGAACTTTCGGGATAGCATTTGAAATGTAAATAAAGAAAATAATAATAAATAAATAAATAAATAAATAAATAAATAAATAAATAAAAAAGAAAGAGGTCAAAGAGAAATCAAAACTTATCAACAACATCTCTGTTGTTACTAATAAATTCTTAGGTAAATAAAAGTATTTGTCTTTAACTTTATTGTTTTAATGACATAGTTTCATAGTAAATAATAAAAGTGTGAGAAAAAAGCCTGAAAAAAAAAAACAAAACAAACAAATTAAATTAGGTAGGCCCAGGACTCATGAGGCAGAGGCAGATGGATCTCTGTGAGTTTAAGGCCAGCCTGGTCTACAGAGCTAGTTCCAGGACAGCCAAGACTACACAAAATAATAATAATAATAATAATAATAATAATAATAATAATAATAATAAATTGGCAGGAAGATCTCTGAGCTCAAGACTAGCCTGGTCTACAGAGCAAGTTTTAGAACAGCTAAGGCTACACAGAGAAACCCTGTCTCAAAAACCCAGGGAAGGAAGGCAGGCAGATGGGGGGCAGGCGTGTAGGTGGACAGGAACGAGGAAGGGAAGGAAGATGGGAGGGACGCAGGGAAAGAAACAAACAAGCAAGCAAGGATCCTCACAAGTGGCTAGCGGGCGTGCCAGGCACAGCGCCCCTCAGGAAAATGAAAACTCAAAACCACAATGGTGTCACCTCTTCCTGTCAGAATACCTGCTGCTATCAAAAGGACAAAACCAGCAAACACTGGTGGGGACCTGAGGAAAATGGAATTCTTAGACACCGGGATAGGAATGTCAGATAGTAGGACTGTGATAGAAAACAATACACAAGCTCCTCGAGAATGAAACCCAGGACGACCATGGGAGCCAGCATCCTCACCCCTTGGGGTAAATGAAAGGAAATGAAAGCCCGCCATCAGTGTCCCACCCTCCCACCGCAGCAGAGTTCACACAGCCAGACATGGGAGCAGTCACAGTGTCCAGCAGTAGATGAGAGTGTAAAGAAAGTGTATGTGTGCACGTGCACACATGTACACGCACATGGGCATGCACATGCACATACAAATACATACACACTCACACAGGAAAACCATTCAGACATTAAAAGGGATGACAGGGATGGGTCTCACACACGAAGGCAAATACCACATGATCTTATTCTTCAGCAGAGAAAGCTAAGTCCTTTTTGCATCTCAGTCTTGGTCATTTTTCCTATTTGTGGAAGGAAACCAAACATTTTTGCTGACTACATCCTATAAGGATGATGGTTTAGGATGCTCACTTATCTCAGGTGCCCAGGGTTGAAACAGCAGAGGTTAATATCACAAGGATTTCTGGCCAGCAGCTGGATGATGAGGACCATGGCTTTCCGCAGTGTAGCTTCAATACCACATCTGTGTGGTCCTTAGGTAGAAAAAGGCAGAAGAGAGAACGCTCTTCCTCTTAGAACCATGCCTGAAAGTCATGGAAACTGTTTCTTTTATGTTTCTCCTACCACTACCTAGTCACAAGCATGGCCACATCTATAAGCAAAGGTGTCGAGGAACTGTGAACTTCAGCCATGGTCATGTGCCCAGCTCAATCAAATTCCCCAACTTTGGACCCAAAGCCCCATTGTTCCTTAGTTTGTTGTGTCATGCTTGCCTTTCTTTTTTTTTTTTTTTTTTTTTGTTTTTGTTTTTGTTTTTCGAGACAGGGTTTCTCTGCATAGCCCTGGCTGTCCTGGAACTCATTTTGTAGACCAGGCTGGCCTCGAACTCAGAAATCCGCCTGCCTCTGCCTCCCGAGTGCTGGAATTAAAGGCGTGCGCCACCACGCCCGGCTTTTATGCTTGCCTTTCTATACGTTGGTTCTGTTTCCATTTTCCCATGCTGTGTCTATAGCTCTGTCCTTTCAGTTTCTATAAGAAATCTGATTTACTTAATCATAATTGTGGGGTGAGGTACAAACCAGACAAGGCTAATAGAAATTTGGGGGCCTGATTGGAACCTAACTGGGCACAATAGCTGTAGCCTCCTTGTTGCAGTACATTTGATCACATTGTGGACCCCAAGACTGTGCTTGATAGAGAAGGCAAGGCCTTAAGAACATGTATGTTGCCTTCTATTTTTTTTTGTTGTTGTTGCCTTCTGCTGACCTTTGACCTTGTCTCTTCTTCCCTTACACACTGATGATGGCATCCAGACTCACGCTTTTAAAAGCCACGCATATGCTGACACCCCCAAAATGACATGTCCAAAACCTTCGGAGCCTGGCTTCACCCGCAGTGGCAGGATGGAACCCAGGCTATTCTCTCTGACTTCGGCAAATTCTGTTGTGCAAGGTGGCACTTTTAGGTCAGCCTCAGGCTGGTGAGACAGAACAAGAACTAAGAACAGCCGCTGCCAAGCCTGATGACCTAAGGTGAATCTCTGGGACTCGTGTGGTGGGAGGAGACTCCTGCAAATTGTCCTCAGACCACCACACGTGCACGCACACTCACACAAAGAAAGAGATGTAATAAAAGCTTTTTAAAAAGCTATATTATTTAAAATAATAATAATAATTAAGCCCTAAAGTTCCTGATGGGGAGTCCGAAGCTAAGGCAGGAAGGTGGTGACTTCATATTTAGCCTGGGAAAGACCTTGTCTCAAAACTAAAGGAGCTTGAGCAGTACCCCTGTGGTAGGGTGCTTGTTCATCAAGTCTCAGGACTTGCCCTCCGCAGAGATGGTGTACTGCAGAAAATACATTTAAAATGTCCTCTGGAGAGAAGGAAACACTTCACAGCCTCAGATCTACCGCTGACCAAAGCTCTCAGATCGCACAACTCAGGCCTGGGCCAGAGTTCAGCTCCACAGTGTTGCCTATGACTCGCTCTTCACCCTAGCGACTGGAAATGTGACTACCTGTCCGTCTTTTGGACAAAATGCTCAGCTGAGTGCTAGGATTCCAGAATTACTATGACTTTCCATTATGTCCCCCTCTGCTTTGTCCCATGGAGAGGATGAAAAGTACCCATCCTCGGGCTAAGCTCCACAGTCTGTCCTCCATAGAGCAGCCTCCCACCATCCAGAACCCCCATCATTTCCAAGAAGATCCTGTTGGCGCCCATGATGTCCATGATGGAAGGACTCCTGCAGAGTACACAGCAAGAGAGCTGCTAATCTCTCTCCAAGTCACTAGTCAGCGTGCAGGAGAGGGCAGGGAAGCCCCACAATGGTCCTCAGAATTCTACCTAAGCTGTGCCGTTACCATCCTTCACAATGATGGTGGAATGTCATCTTTCTTCATAGTGCGATAATGTTAGATCTCAAGCACTTTCTAAAATGCTAAATACCTTTGTTTGTTCGTTTGTTTGTTGTCTAAAAACACAGGTAATGCCAAATGTCTATGATTTTTAATCTGGGGTAAGGCCTTTAGATTTTTTACTACTGTTATCATTGTTATATGATTTTCTTATCCTGTCTCTGCTTCTCCACTCCACCCCATTACCGTCATCAAAGACAGGCAAGCCCCTATACAATTCATTCTGATTAAGTTCCCTCAGCGTGCCCAGGTGTACGTCATTGGAACAGATCACACAGATCAAGCCAGGCTTGTGGGATGGATCACACTGTCCCACAGCTTCAGCCAAACCCGTCTGCTGCCAGTTCACATGTTTCCAGCTCACATGTATCCAAGTTAATCTCGTCAAACACGGGAGACGCGACCATCGTGTGGTCTTCCTGAATCCGAACCAAAGGGGCTCAGCCCTAAGAGAAGAGAAGACAGTAAGGCCAGCAGTGTGACACAGCAGTGGGCGGGAGCAGAGACCCTCTATGAACCTCCCTGTGATGTGGTTCTTACCTAAGTTGGGCAGGGACTAAAAAGGACACGCTAGAGTCTGGAGAATTCCGTAGGTTCTAGATATCCGGGACCCCTAGCAGTTGAGCCAGGTCAAGAGGAGATCTGAAATTAGTGTCCAACTGCCACAGCCAGGCCATTGTGGATGAGGATGGGCAGTACTCGACCTTCGGTTTACATTATCCATGTTTCCAAATGGTGTCTCTCTCTTGTACGACTCTCTACACCATGCATCTAATCTTTATTTTGTGTCATTTAAGAGCTGTTGCCAGTGGTCACATTTTACATTTTAAAAAGAAATGTGCAAGCGTCTAGCTAAGTAGCTATTCAAAGTCACACAATTATCAAAGTCAGGGTCTGGCTGCCAATATTCCAAGACCCCACCCACCTCTTTCAAATATGCATGCATGGCAGCCCAGGTTAGCTATGACTTTATGACTCTCCTGCCTGCATCTACATCCTGAGTCATAACATTATGGGCTTATATGCCATGCCTGACTTGTACTATCTCGTGTATCCACCAAGATCCCGAGAAAGAAAGCTTTAAAGTTTCTCTTAGATCAAGGACTGGTATCAGTATTCCCTGTCTTGATGGCATCCTGGCTTGCTATATGCATTCGCTTAGTTCTTTCTTTCCCTGAAAACAGCAGCCTTCCAGAACCTACCATCCAACATTCACTTCAATGTAAGCATCCAAGATGGAGACCACATCAGCTGCAACAGCTTCCAGGCTGGTGTTTTGGGCTTGTGCAAGACCCTCTTCTCTTTGTGTGCTTTGTAAGTTGCAGTAGGATTGGATAGTTCTGGTTGTAAAGCTTAAACTTCTCATCCAGTTCTTCTACCTTCACTCCTCCTACCAACCAGACAGCCACACAGCCATAGCAGCACAGAGTCATAAAAGGAATGTGGTGCAGAGATCTTACACCATCCTGCAATAGCCTGTGGCAGCCTGGTTCTTGGTCGAGAATACCTTGGCAAACCTCGGTGACCCTGAGGGAAGGAAAGCATTTTGACATGCTCCCAGACACCAGGCTCCTGACTTGAGACCGCAGCCCTTCATAATTCTGTGGCCATCAGTCCCATAATGGCAACGCCCCAGGCCCCTCCACAGGTAGAGGACATGGCCTGTGGTCATGTAGGCACAAGACAGATCTCCATTTTAATGAGATACCTAAAGACCTAGAGGCTTAGCCAATAAACTCCCCTTCCCAGACACTTTTCCCTGCAAAAAGTATTTAACCTCAGGCCCTGCCACCCTGAGAAAGTAGGGTATAGTTTTACTCATGACCTCTCTGCCATGACAATAAATGTCTTAAAACTGTGGACTGCCTTTTTTTTTTTTTTTTTTTTTAAATCGGGATCCATGGAACAGGCCTTTGTCTAAAGAGCTGGCCGGCTAATCTCCTGCAGAAGGCCTCTGGGCACTCCCAGCCGTAGCTTCCACCGAGCCAGGCTCCCATTCCTTTCTCAGCTCTTTCGAGGCTCCCAACAGCGCCTGGGTGCTCAAGAGCCTGAAAATCAGACAGCCTGGCCTCCCTGCAGGTCAGGGGACCCCAGAGCTGGCTCTGGAAGTCCCCAGGACCTCGGACTGCACTCCCCCACCCCCAGAGCAGTGTTCACAGCTTCGCACCCACCCTGCGCTGGTGTGGGGTAAGGGCAATCAAAATTTTTCATGTCTCACCTCCGCCAGTGGCCCTAGCCCTGTGGCAGAGTGGATGCAGGATACCCCATAACCCAAGACAATGCCACTGTATGGTAAGCAACTCCAGAACATTGCCTAGTGCCTTCCCCCAAGACTTTCAATGTCAGTCCTTGTCTCCTTTTCCCATCCTTGAATACCTCTGCTTGGGTGAATCACTGGCTATGAGTACACCACAACCATCACCGTCATCACCACCACCATCACCACCATCACCATCACCACCACCATCACCACCATCACCATCATCATCATCAATTTATTTACTTTACATCCTGATCCCAGCTTCCCCTCCCTTCTCTCCCCCCAGTCCCTTCCTCTCACCTCCCCTCCCTCATCCACTCCACTCCTCCTCCCCTTCATCTCAGAGAAAGGGAGGCCTCCCATAAATATCAACCATCCTCGGCATATTAGGTGCAGTAAGACTAGGTGCATCCTCTTCTATTGAGGCTAGATGAGGTAGCTCAGTTGGAGGAAAGGGATCCAAATGCAGGCAACTTAGTCAGAGACAGCCCCTGCTCCTGCTTTAGGAGTCCCACATGAAGACCAAGCTACATAAATGTTATATCTGTACAGAGGGCTTGGTCTGTCCCATGCAGGCTCACTAGTTGGCAGTTCAGTCTCTGTGAGCCCCTATGGGCCCAGGTTAGTTGCTTCTGTAGGTTTTCTTGTGGTGTCCTTGACTCCTCTGGTGCCTTCAATCCTTCCTCCACCTCTTCTACAGGATTCCCTAAGCTCCATCTAATGTTTGGCTGTGGGTCTCTGCATCTGTTTCCATCAGGTACTGGGTGAAGCCTCTCTGATGGTGGTTATACTAGGCTCCTGTCTGCAAGTGTAGCAGAATACCATTAACAGTGTCAGGGGTAGGCTCCCTCTCGTGGCCTGGGTCTCAGGCTGGGCCAGATATTAATTGGTCCTTCCCTCAAATTCTGCTCCATCTTTTACCTCTGTACATCTTTCTTTCTTTTTTTTTTTTTTTTTTTTTTTTTTTTTTTTGGTTTTTTCG
>NC_034591.1:141893191-141895684 GCF_900095145.1 Mus pahari
TGTATAGTCCTGGCTGTCCTGGAACTCACTTTGTAGACCAGGCTGGCCTCGAACTCAGAAATCCGCCTGCCTCTGCCTCCCAAGTGCTGGGATTAAAGATGTGCGCCACCACGCCCAGCTACCTCTGCACATCTTGTAGGCAGGAAAAATTGTGGGTCTAAGTTTTGTGGCTGGGTTGGTGTCCCCATCCCTCCATTGGAAGTCTTTCCCGGTTACAGGAGATGCCAGTTCGGGATCCCTAACTGCCATTGCTAGGAGTCTGAGCTAGGTCACCCTCATAGATTTCTGAGAGCTTCTTACTTATGTACTGAAACTCTAGGTAAAGAAGCAAGGCGTGGTTAACTGAGGCTGAAGCCCTGATGGGTGCGTCTGCAGAGTCAGCGTGGGGACTCTCCTGGGCTTAGCTGCAAGGTTTCCTTGAGAACCAGACTCAGCAGCTTTGCTTTGTCTTAACATCCCTGGCGGCTCTGCTGAAGTCACAATGGAAACAAACACTGAGGCTGAGCTTCTCTGCCAGCATCGGGCTGAATCTAGCTGAAGAGTGTTCTCACAAGGTTATGCAAGCACGACTCGCTCTTCCCAGACTGTTGGGGGGGGGGCTTTCCCTCTCCCTCCCCTCCCTTTTTGTAAAGCCTGGCTCTGCCTTTGTCAACTCGGCTACCAGTTGCCTTCTTTGCATATCTGAAAGCAGCTTCGGTATTCATACAAATCGCTAAGTAGTATGCGAAATAGCTAACCAGATAACTGAGTCATCCACTGAGGAAGAATGGCTTTTGCCTTGGTTGGTTTGTGAGACAGACTCTGTACCCTAGACTAGCCTCAAAGTCAAAGTAATTCTTTGACCTTCTCCTTCCAAGGGCTAGTATTACAGGCCTCACTGATAATATTAGCCCACCTAATCATTTATAGAACCCTTTGAGTGATAGTATTAAAGTAGTCCCAATTTACAGAAGAAGGGAAACTGAGGCATGGGACGAGTAAAACACGTTTCCAAACTAGACATCCAGTTACTTGGCATGGCCATACTGTCTTTAAATCACATACTGGCTCAAGGACCTTGTGCCCAGCTGCTCCGTTTTATTAAATTCCCCACACCATCTCCTCTCTGCTTACATCCAAAGGACAAAATTCTTATTGGTTATTCTCTCAAAAAGTATATACGTATATATTTGTAAAAGCTGGACTAGCCAGCTCCTAAAGTCAACATTACAGCACTAAAATTTGCCTGGTTTTATCTTTACTTACTTACTTACTTACGTACCTACCTAGTTATTCTGTGGTGAAGACCCGCACATACCACAGCACACAAGTGGAAGACAGGGAGAGCCCACGGGAACCCGTTCTCTCCTTCCACTGTGTGGTTCCCCGGGGAGTGAACTCAGGTCCTCCAGATCGAAGGTAAGCAACTTTGTCCACTGAGCCATCCTGCTGATCCTTACTCCACTTTACAGCATTCCCTCCAGCTGTGCACGGTGGCCGCGTGCAAGCCCACACACCTTCCTGCCACAATAACTCTAACTAGAATAAGTTAACAAATTCCAGGCCCAAGTGAGAATGTTGCTCGGTCAGTCGGTAGGTGGCAGTTGGGACAATAGGGAGCTCTGGCTTTTCTTTCTGTGTCTGTTACCCTCGGAAGTGATCTCCCTTGTACTTTCAAAGTCATTGCCCCACTACAGTCGTGAATTAAGGTTTACAGGCCCACCAGGGAGCACAGGATTACCGAACTATTGTAGGGCTGAGGAGATCTTTTGAGCTCTTCCATCTCAACCCTTGCCTTGCCTCAGTTCCATAAAGAGGCTGAAAAGTGAGAGGTCTCCTCTAAGGTCCCCTCAGACAGGACCTTTGATACCATGGGGTTCTTTGTGTCTGTGTCTTCCCAGCTTCTGGTAAATGTCTGAATGTTCCACATCGTGCAGGCTACTGGCTATAACATGAGCTTTGGGGTTCCTCTGAAATTCTCCACCAAGAATACATAGTTAACTGGGAATGACAACATACACCTTTAATCTCAGCCCTGGGGAGGCAGAGAGCAATGGATCTCTGTGAGTCCCAGGAAGTCCCAGCCTACATAGAGAGTAGACAGCCAGAGAGCTACAGAATGAGACCCTGATTTAAAAACCGTTCCAAATAAGGCTAGTTCGTTAGAAAGAGCAGGGAAGATTTTTTTGCCTTGAATTACATTCTGGATGGAGCTTCCGCCTCAGGACTCAGGGGCCAGGGGGTATAGGGTATAGCTCATTTTCTTCCTGAGCTAGCGCGACACGTGATTCTATAAGCAGCCGCAAAGGACAGGAAGGTGGGAGGTAGGAAGCAGAACCTCTTGGCTTCCGGACGTTAACGTTCCAGGATAGAACTTCCTCTGGGTAAGCGATCTGGGCAAGAGACAGCTGCAACCAGGCATTCTGACTCAGGTGCAGTTGGAGGTGAAACTCTACCCTCAGAGCAGCTGTGAGGTGGAGGGCATGGGGGGGGGGAATAGAGGAGGAGAAGGGA
>NC_034591.1:141895874-141917024 GCF_900095145.1 Mus pahari
GGAGGAGGAGGAGGAGGAGGAGGAGGAGAGGAGAGGAGAGGAGAGGAGAGTTGGAATCACAGTTGCTTCTGCTGCCTCCACAGGTGAAGGACTTGCATCTCAGTGATGGGCGTGGGTGGGGAAGGCGGCTGTTTGCTTGTTAGAGGTGAAACCACAACCCTATGGGAAATACAGTGGCAAGGGTAGTAGGTACATTCTACCCAGAGTAGAGAACTTAGCATAGAATCTCATTCTCTAGAACTAGGGTGCGGGGGCAGGGGCAGGGTACACAGAGAAAACAGTCTGCGCCTAGGCCACCGACTCCCACTGAGCCTTGTTGAGACTGAGATTTAGAAAATGTTCTTGCCAGGATGATTCTCCGCTTGCTGTGTATCCTTGAGACAATTGCTGAAAATGTTGCCTGGTGTATCATTTTCTCCCAAATCAGATGGTTGTTCTGTTTGGGAGAGAAAGACGCTTCAGCGTTCTGCCACTCTGGAAGGAAATCTCAAGCCACGCTTAAAAATTAAAATGGTTGTCGATTTTGTTGTTTTTTTTTTTAAATCCACCTTTGTGGGGCCTCTGGTTGTGTTACAAGCCGTTCTCACTGGTGTGGCAAGGTATCCAGCAGAGGTGACTTAAGGGAAGCAAGGTTTCATCTGTGCTCAGGGTCCAGGAGGGTCTGCTCCATCATGGCAGGGCACAGCAGAGGTTGTGACAACAGGGACAAGTGACTGGGACTCCCACATGCCACAGACCAGGAAGCAAAGCAGGGGCTGTTGAACCTACTGCCTTTCTTCTCCCCACCCCCAGGTTTTTACTCAGTCCTGGAAACCAGCTCAAGGAGGGAGGGGGGAGTGTAGGGAGGAAGGAGGGGGAAAAGGAAGGCAGGAGGGAGGGAGGGAGGGAGGAAGGAAGTTGCAATTCAGTAATAATAATAATAATGCCCAAATAGACATTCCTGAAAAAAGACATGCAAATGGGTAATGAGCACATAAAAAGATGTTCAACATCATTAGGCCTAAAATTTTAAATAATAAAAA
The DNA here is from genome assembly GCF_900095145.1 of Mus pahari. Taxonomy (NCBI): domain Eukaryota; kingdom Metazoa; phylum Chordata; class Mammalia; order Rodentia; family Muridae; genus Mus; species Mus pahari. The sequence continues at coordinate 141,896,897 of NC_034591.1, forward strand.
AACCACAATGAGATTCATCTCACTACCAATAGGTTAACAGCTCAAACACACACACAATAACATGTGTTGGCGAATATGTGGACAAATCCCGGGAGCCTGGGATTACCTATCATTGGTGGCATGCTTTTGTACATTCCCAAGGTCCTGGGTTCAACCCCCAAACCAGACCTGGATTCTGCCAGGCACTCATGAGGCTGAGGCAGGATGACTGCCACAAGTTCGGGGTTATCTGGGACTATACAGTGAAGCAAATTGAAACTTGTTTCAGAAAGTGTTATGAGGTGCGAGACAACCTTGTAAACGGCTCAGCACATTCAGGAAACATAAGATATTGTCATCACTGTGGTTTTTTTGTTTGTTTGTTTGTTTGTTTTAAAAAAAGAACTTCTGAAAGACAAAGTGTGATACCAAAAGTTGCGTATAATACAATTCTGGCTAGGGCTGGGTACCTCAGTGATGGCTGCTTGCTTGTCCTGCACCAAGCCTTGGGTTCCATCCCCACCCCTAAAACAACTGAAATTTAAAAATAGACCAATATTAATGGGAGGAGGGGGAGTTTAGACATGACTTAGGCTCCTGTGCTCTCTAAATAGGAGACCTAAATACCATCACGGGCCACTTACAGCCCAAATAACATGGCATTTAAAAATATTGTATCAAGGTATCTGTTATAGGAATCCACACTGTGCAAGATCTCCTTAAGCATTTCTAAAAGCCCCTAAAGGCAGCTCAGAGTTAGCCCGTATCCCCATATGAAAGTTCTGTCTACTAAGCACTCTGTCATCATAGTGTGGCCTCTTAGTCCTATAGAAGACCTGGGCCTGAGGCTTCTTGAACATACTCAGTGGATTCTTTGGGATTTTGCCTTTAGACACAGGGTAGCAGGTAGCCTGGGCTGGCCCTGATCTTAATATGTAGTAGAAAGCCAGGCGGTGGTGGCGCATGCCTTTAATCCCAGCACTCAGGAGGCAGAGGCAGACGGATTTCTGAGTTCGAGGCCAGCCTGGTCTACAAAATGAGTTCCAGGACAGCCAGGGCTATACAGAGAAACCCTGTCTCGAAACAAACAAACAAACAAACAAATGTAGTAGAAGCTGATCCTGAGCTACATCTGCATCTACTTTTCTAGGTCTGGGATTATAGGTGTGAGCCACCACTCCCAGTTCTGAAGGTTTGTATTTTATATTCTGTTTGGTGTTTTAATTTCGTTTAGACTCACAGCTGGCTTGGAACTCACTTTGTAGCCTGTCTTAGTCAGGGTTTCTATTCCTGGACAAAACGTCATGACCAAGACGCAAGCTAGGGAGGAAAGGGTTTATTCAGCTTACACTTCCATACTGCTGTTCATCACTGAAAGAAGTCAGGACTGGAACTCAAGCAGGTCAGAGAGCAGGAACTGATGCAGAGGCCATGGAGGGATGTTCTTTACTGGCTTGCTTCCTCTGGCTTGCTCAGCCTGCTCTCTTATAGAACCAAGACTACCAGCCCAGAGATGGCACCACCCACAAGGGGACCTCCCCCCTTGATCACTAATTGAGAAAATGCCTTACAGTTGGATCTCATGGAGGCATATCCCCAACTGAAGCTCCTTTCTCTGTGATAACCCCAGCCTGTGTCAAGTTGACACAAAATTAGCCAGTACATAGCCCAGGCGGGCCTCAGACTTCTGACAGTCCCCTTGCCTCAGCCTCCCAAGTCCTGAGATTGTTCATGCACGCTTCTTTGTGCTGTGGTTTCAGGTTTAGTGCAGAGAGCCTGCAGACAGTTTTCCTGAATCCCAGAAGTAACTCTACTGTTTGTCTGGATTGGTTGCAGGTATCATAGTGTTGAATTCTGTGTATGGCACAGACACAAGTGTGTGTCATCCAGGAGAGGAGACACCAGACAGTACACCCCAAGAAGAAATTCTAAGGTTCGTATGATTGCCAGTGAGAGGATTCCTCAGCTTAAGAATGCTCCCTCCCACAAAAGTATAGGAGCTCAGCCTTATTCCTCCACCACAGCAACAAAAGAGAAAGAATCTTTGTACAGAACTGTATTGTACCCTAACCAGATATATTTGTAGACACTGTGCAAACTAGGAAATGCAATGGAGCACTCAATATGGTTGATATGCATTTACTCTCAGAAAGAGGCAAAGTCAGAGAACTCTACAAATAATGTACCAGCACTGAGTGATATAAGGGAAGAAGTCGGCACAGAGGAAAAGCATTCTCCTAGACATCAGATCAGTATAGACCGCAGAATAAGGCAACAAAAGAGAAGAAAACTAAAAGGTGGGTTTTCATCTATTTGTCTCTTTTGTTCTCATTGACTACGCTGGCTGGGAGTTTCATGGGGAAACTCCCACCATCTGGGCTGATGCTGCACATGCAGCTGTGTATGAGCATGTGATTCGCTTGCGTAAGCCTTCTAACTCAGTTCTCGGGCGGGGTGTGATTGGACGGGTGAGTGGTAACTGGAATGATCGCCTTGTCTACCACCTGTCAGTGGACGGCTAAGTCTCACTCCAGTGAGATGTTAAATAATTTAAGGAGAAGCTACCCACCTGTATGAACACTGAATGGTGCACTTAGGACAAGATACTGTAGGCTTTCAGGCAGGTGAAGGCTAGACTGATGGGTTAGAGAGAAGGCTATCCCCTGTACTATATCAAATTGAATCGATGAGCAATTAGGATGAATCAATGCTGTACTTTTTTTTTTTCTTTTTTAATGATCTGGAGTCATCTCCTACTTCTAGCTATAATGGAACACCCGAGACTAGATTGATCTCCTCTCAAAAGCATCTGTAAAATTACACAAAATAGATAACTGTTTTCAGGGGAAAGCATATGATCTCTGAGAGGCAGGAAACTGTCATTGCCCCAGGGGACAATTCTACAGTCATGAAATAGGATGGCAAGCTGAGAGACAGAGACAGAGACAGGCAGAGAGGCCCACTGAGCAGAGTCGTCAAGGAATAAAGTTCATGAGCTGTGGAAACATAGCTTGCAGCAGAGGGTACTAAAGTTAAAAGAGTTGCATAAAAGGAAGGGGTCCAAGAGTCCGCCTGTATCCTTCCATTTCTGGACAACCAAAAGGCTGAGCATGTCCTGGGAGGGACCGCACAAGTAGCTTAGAGCAAGCACTACAGGGTTGGAAGAAAATGGTAACACTAGAGGGCTTAGAGCTCCTGATTGTGATCTCCAGTTAGTCCAGCTCCTCTTGCAGTGCCTTTGCCTCATGTGTTTCAATGCTGTGTTATTAGGTACACGTATGCCGAGTTTGCTGTGTCTTCTTGAAGTAGGGACTCTTTGAGGAATAGGGTAATGTAATGTTACAGGGCACAGATCTATGACCTCGGATTTCCTGTGTTCTAGAAGAAATTAGAAAACAGAATCTAGGGAAAGAAATGGATTTATTGGCAGCTTGATCAATCAAGGGGGAAAGAATCTGATTTCTCTCTCCTGTGCTGTGATAGTCTTACAGCTACAGGAATCCATGAGCTAGAGGCCAGAAGATAGGTAGGCTTGGCTGTGAGATCCGTTCACTGTCCTTTGTGGGGAAGGTGACTGGCCTTACGTTGTCGCCAGTGTCTCTGTTCTCAGCCTAGAGAGTCTGTTATATTTTATAAGGTGTGCTATCATAGATAGAGATTTTTATTTAAATCCAGGCCTGATAAAAATGGGGTAGACATTACATCTTAGAGAGTCCCCTACTCCATCCCCCCCCCATTTTCAAATTAGAGAAGCAAAGAGACCTTATGGGTCATGAGAGAGGACGGGTCATCTCTTTATCTGCATGTCTAGCAGAGCTGGCTACCAGTCCATCCTTTGATACGTGCATGTAGAGCAGAAACGTTATGAAAACTTTCCTTGGCAGCCAGCTTCAAGCTCCAGTTCCTGTCTACCTGTTCAACATGCTAACTCTTTTAGTGAGTAAGAGCAATAGTCTAGTAGCAATAGGCAAGAACACTGGCCCCTCTTTAGCATCTAGAGTAGCTGGCCCCCCTGCCCTGCCCAAGTGCCAGCCTGTTTTTCCCCAACAAGACATCAGCCTAACAGTAGCAGTGTAAAGTACTGCAGAGCAAAAATCTCCACATGTGGCTGTGGTGGTAAATGCCTGTGATCCAGCTAATTGGGAGGTTGAGGCAGAACAGCAAGTCTGAGGTCACACAAATACATTCAGGCCTAAAGCCTGATTTGTGGCTATTTTAACATTCTTTTCTGCAAATATTTCTCTACCAAAGAACTATCTATCTATTGTTAGCCTTCACAACAAATATACATTGTGCTAGAATTTTTGATTTTTACTTAGCTGGTAAAAACTTAGCTGGTAAAAGGCTCCCAACAGATTCTAGATGGCTTTTGTTCATCCCCATGTCTCCTTAATCTGTCTATCCTGCCTCAAAGCAATGGCAGCAGTAAGAACTTTAGGGTCACTTTGCAGACTCAGAGCTGTTAAGGGTGGATGCTGGCTTCCATTGTCATTCAAAGAACTGAAGGGGTGCACAGACTGCAGAGTAGCCCAGAGGCTCATTCAGAAGGAAGTTCTGCTAATAAGGCGGTAGAGACTAGACACTCAAGCCTGCCGGCAGCAACTTGAGCTGGAGCCCTCAAGGGTAATGGTGATTGTTTGGGGCTGGAGCAGCAGGAGGAGTTTGTTGCTAAGGGGTATCCCACACATGATTGACAGGATGATGAAAGCAGCTGCTCTGCTCACTGTGCATATCCCTTTTCCTCATGCATCAGATTTTAATCATATGCACATCCAATTATGCGTAGGCACAAGGCAGCAGATAGGGGTGAATTCAACCTGAGAGTTTACCCAGCTGACACAATATGACTGAGCTTGCCCCCAAATGAGTTCCAGTCCCCTCTCCCGAGTTCCCAGATATGATCTGAAAAAGTCTTAATGGGAAGTGGTCCATAAAAGGAGTTACCAAGTGAGTATCAGCGAGCACTGTTTGAGCTTGATGCAGGGTCCTAGGCTGCTAGGTGCACTGTCAGATGGGTATGGCCAAGCCCAAGCCAAGGGGAATCCTAGGTTAAGTTTTCTCTACACCTGCCTGCCTGCATGCTAAAACATCAATTAAATGACTCTTTGATCAGGTTTGCTTCTAACCCCCAATCCCCCTGCCCAGTCCCAGAAAGAGGATGTTTTAGGTTGGCCAGCCTGTGGGAATGTGCGACCTTAGAGACCTAAAATGACCTCTGAAAGACCTTGCTAGAATAGCATGCTGGGAACCTTCAGCTAGAAGGTTGTGTGGAACACTCCCTTTCTGAGATGTCCCAGCAAAACAAGCTTTACAAGAAAGCGAGGTACAGATAATGACTAAGAATGTTTCAGTACCCTATTCAAGTGACTAAGACCTTAACCTCACCCGGGGCCATCAATGCCGCTAACTACCATTTCTAGAGGGGGGGGGGAATGTAAAGGGACCAACAATGGGCTTAAATCTACTCTTTATCAAGGCCTACCCTTAAACTATATAAAAAGTGTGTGTCTAGGAGATTTGGGGTCCCTCTACCCCTATTGCAGGACACCAGACATGTCGGATCAATAAACCTCATGCTTATTGCTTCGATCTCCGTCTCTGTGTTTCTGTGAGTGGGGCTCATCAGGTCTTACAGAATGAAGAGAAGTGAAAATTCAGGAAGTCAGCCAATCACTCTCCCTTTTACCTGCTGGAGTTCAGAGAGGAGATTCAAGGCTACTAAGCTAGGTATGATTACAGGAGCCAGGCATCTTTATTATCAAACTGAACCCAGTATAAATTTAAAGTTTTATTATAGAATTTAAATAATCACACTCAATCCTAGCTGAAGGTCTGAGAAGCAATTACAATTTAAATTCTCAATACACAGAACCAGAAAAATTGGGGGTTAGATGGAGTTTTCATCTGTTAACAGAGAATAAAATTTAACTTGGTTGAGAACAAGAGAAAATTACATTTATTTGGAGGTAACCTAAGGCAGGAGATCTTTGAATGCCAGGCCAGCTTATGCAATATACTGAGACTATTCCAAACCAACCAACCAACCAACCAATCAAAAAGTCAATGAGCTCTCATGCAAGCAGGGTTTGGGTACAGCCTGGTCTCCTAGTTGGCAGAATATAATTTAACAGACCAAAACCTCAGGAAACTTCCTTTGTCCTTGTTCACAGGTCAATATGCCTGGAGGTGTGGCCATCTGCAGTCTAGGAAAAAGGGCAACTAACCCAGAGACCTGTCAGAAATCCAATGTAGCTGGGCGTGGTGGTGCACGCCTTTAATCCCAGCACTCGGGAGGCAGAGGCAGGCAGATTTCTGAGTTCGAGGCCAGCCTGGACTACAAAGTGAGTTCCGGGACAGCCAGGGCTACACAGAGAAACATGGATATCCCTACACACACACTTGAACGCTTCCCCGAAGCTCACCACCTGCTTCAGTGGTGTCAAGTCCAGTCTTTTCTCTCTGCCCTCTCTCCTTTCCCAAAGGCAAGAGACTTGGCTTACTATGTCTGGACTTGTTTCTCTTAAATGCCCCCCACCTTCCTAACCCACAACTCTCATTCTCTTGGACCTCTTCCTTTGCGGGGAGGGTTCCTCAAATACACTTTGTGCTCCACTATACCTCCCGTGCACTCCATAACCTTCTAGGATGTAAACCTGACAGGCTTTGTCCATGCATCCTTCACGTTTTCCTGGAACAAACCACATTTTTTTACAGTGAGATTCAGATCAGCTATGTATGGATAAAGTCATTTGACTTCTTAGTCTGTTATTACTCAAAAACCTGGAGTCCCTTCTCCCCTCCCTCCCTCCCACCCGCTCCCTTACAGAAACAGCAGCTGCCAGTTTGTTCCTGAAGCTCTGCTGATGGGACCTAAGCTTTGCACTAGATAAGAACTCTACCACCCCAAACCCTTTACGTTTTGTTTTGATGTGTGTTAAGTCACCACGAGGGTGCTAGAGTGTGGACCAGGGTCCTCTTCAAGAACAGCAAGTGCTTGTAACCACTAATCCATCTCTCCATTACCAGCCCAGCTCTTTTTAAAAAATTTTTTAGCTTAAAACAGGGTCTCAATCAGTTGCCCAAGCTGGCCCTGAGCTTGAACTCTTCCTGCTTCAGTCTCTCAGGGCCCGAAGCACCACATCCAGCAGAGTTCCTGCTTTGTTAAGTCAGGAGACAATTGTAAGTACAATGCTCACTATTGACAGAAGTAAAGCTCACACTGACCTAAGGCTTCTCTGATCAAGGTTTGGAGAGCACTAATATAGGGGTATAACAGAAATATTTAGAAGGCAGTTAGACAACATGAGCACTTAGCAGAAAAACAGCAGCAGTAGGTTCCCTGCTAGGCCCCCTGATCCACCCAGGAACTTTTGAACAGGTTTACAGAATTAGGCATGAATCCTGTCCTGCAGACTAGGCCTCCAGCCCAATTAGAAACTGGTTGGTTACCACCTTAACAGTCATGCCACTATTGGATGAGAGGATTTCTTTTTTTCTAGCAGGCTGGTCTTAGAGCGTGCAGGGTCTAGCACTGGGGAAGACCACTGATCTTTCTTCCCCAGAAGCTGCATAGCACCTATGAGCACTATGAATGCTAACCCAGAGAGGAACTTTCCCTGTCAGTTAAAGCATGACTTCCTATAACCAACGTGCCTAGTGTCCCCCCCCCCCCCCAGACAGGGTTTCTCTGTATAGACCTGGCTGTCCTGGAACTCACTTTGTAGACCAGGCTGGCCTCGAACTCAGAAATCCACCTGCCTCTGCCTCCCGAGTGCAGGGATTAAAGGCGTGCGCCACCACGCCCGGCCTGGCAATAAGATCTTATCATCAAGTTAAGGTGGGCAACCAAGCAAGCGTAGCATTTCAAATGCATTATCTCATTCAGTTACGCATCAGGATGTAGTTACTGTATTTGCCCCATTTTACAAGACAGGGGGGACATCAAGGCTGAGAAAGAAAGACAGACTGGTGGATTCGTCCAAGTTTTTACAGCAAGGATGTACTAAAATTCATACTTTTCTACATTAAAATTTAGTATATAAAACAGTGGACTTCATTGTGAAATTCTCATATAGGTCCTTTATCTCACTCACATTCATTTTCCCCTTGTCCCCGACCCCTCCATCCTAGCTGATCTGCTTCTATGTACTCCGCCCACACTCCTAATAGCAGTAGCTCATGCTAGTAATCTTAGCACTGAGAAGGCTGTGGCAGGAAAATGGCTCCAAGTTCAAGGCTAGCCTGGTCTACACAGTGACTTGCAGGCCATCCTAAGCTACAGAGTGAGACTCTGCACACGGAAAAGGCCTGTTGACTTGGTACAGCAGGTAAAGGCACTTGCTGCGAAGCCACACATCTGACCTGAGTTGGATCCCCAAGATTCCACATGGTGGGAAAAAAGAACCAATTTCTGCATTGTTCTCTGATCTCTACATGCATTCTGTCACACACCACTCTCACACGCAAATCTACACTTGACATGAGATAAACGATGTAATATTATGTTTTTATTCCCCCCTCATTATCTTAGTCCCTCCCTCTTTCTTCCTTTCCCATCCAACTGTCTGTCCTATGTATATCTATATACATACATTGCACCCTGTCTCCCATTTCCTGGTTAGAGCCAAGACTCAACTTAAAAATTCATCTTCTACAGGTGTTTTCCTGATCTGTCAGAGATGGACTCTTCCTTCCACTGTCCAAGCTCCTAGCATACACGACAGTACTTGCTGGTTATTAGGATACGGCATGGGGGTGGCCTTAGGTCCTGACAAGGTTGAAGGACCTATGAGAAGGGCTCTGGAGAACAGAGAGGCATTCAGAGTAACAGTGGAGGATGGATTTGTTGACTTATGCAGATTGGATGATAAGTATAAATGTTTAATGAACATGAAATGATACTGGACTGAGAGTCTTAGAGGCTCAAGTCGGCTTCCAGGACCAGGTAATGAGTAAGTTGAAGTCAGGGACTATAAGCTGTAAGTTCACCTCCGTGAGAGCCCAGTGAAGGCCCCACAATCCCTATCTCAGGAGACTGACTCCATTCTTCCTCATGAAATCAATCTCCCCACCTATGTGTCCCAGAGCTTAAGCCACTTACAGTCCCTGTAAGTACAATCTGTACTCACTGGGAGAGTAGCAATGGGATGGTAAGGCTGTTTCCTTAATTGATGCTGTGGTTAGAAAAGTGTGTATCCCTCCAAAGTTCATCTGGATGCTCACTGCTGGTGTGGTAGAAGCCCTGGCTTGGTTTAGGTGACCAGATCTTCTGTCATCATGAGTAACCGCTGTTGTCACAAAAGAGGTTGAGGGGAAGGGTGTGGTTCACTGGTCAAAGCTTGCCTTAAATGTACAAGGCCCTGGGTTCGATGCCCAGCACTGCATAAAAAGAGAAAACAAGGTTGAGTTCCCTGCTCCCTTCTACCCTCTGCCTCTCTCTACCATGAGACGACACACCATGGGTCCCACCACATGACAACAGTCCAACCTTACAATAAAGTCTAAAGCATTTGAAGTGTGAGTGAATTCAGATCAGGTGTAGCTGTGCATGTGCTCATTTATACCAAATGCTTCTAAATAACCATGCAGCCCTGAGATCATAACAATATTTCGACTTTGAGGATAGGTCCCTGGTGTAAGAATTCCAAACCTTCTAACATTTCAGAGAACAGTTGTGTGTGTTGATATTATATATAGTTATTTAAAAGAAAACTAGGCTCAGTTCTGAATGGCTGTGAGTTCTTCTCTGATCATCAAGAAAGACACTTGCAATAGACCGAATCCTCGGAGATTTAATAGAGCGACTTTTTTACTGTGTACAAGACTCTCTAGAGCACACAGGTGACCTGGGTGACACTAATAGTTGACTGTCTTGGCAGGCTTGGTTTCCTCGATCTCAGAAGACAGCCATCGGTAAGTGCGATGCCGCCGTAGCACCTCAATGGACTTGAGCTCCAGTGGTGTGGGCTGAACGCCAAGATCTTCCAGGCCAGGCAGGTCGGTCGGCATCACGTCTGAGATATGTATCTGTGACAAAGGGACACAGAGAATGCTGAAACAGAGTGCCATCCCTCAGACCCCTACACCCCCAAGCTGGCCTGAGACTCATCACTGAGGCAAGTGCCGTTAGAGACTCCACAACAATCTTTGCTTCTGGAACTCACAAAAGCAGAACAAATAGAGATCTCACAAAAGCAGAACAAATAGAGATCATCAAAGGCCTGAGGCAGGTCTCCCATACCCTGCAGAACCACAGGACAGTGACCCTGAAAGATCAGCTCCACAGGTACATGTGCACAGAGCTGAACCTAGTGTAGGGGGCAGGAGCTCTCTCCACCTAGAGATTCAGGTAAGAGCTAAGGTAGGAGGCCACCTCTGCACCCCACTTTCTTAGGCTGGATCCCTGGGCTATAGCTCTCTATTTCAGTTTTGACTTTTTGGTCTGGTTTAGGGATTCTGACACAGTGTCTCACACTGGAACTCCTAGGAACCCATTATGTAGTCCAGACTAACCTCAAACTTGTAGGAACACTTCTGTTTCAGCCTCCCAAATGTTGGGACTGCAGTTATAACATCACGCCTGGACCCATTAGCCTGTTTTGCTCCAATTATACTCAACGTGGTTAAGTTATGCTCACTACAAAGCCTGAAGCCAAACCAATCTTGTTTAAGGAAGAATGAACAAGACAGCCCTGTTCGTCACAAAGCACCAAAGCAGATTCCTCTGTACATGGACCTGAAGCAGGTCTCATCCTGTGACCTCTACAAAGAGCAACACAGAGAGGACCCCAGTGTGTCTACTGCCTGCTCTAGGGCATTGTGCAAACCAAGCCCAAAGCCTGTCTGTCTATTATACTCATACTTTTCTCAGTTGCCAAGGTGAGAGCAAGTGTCCAACAACAGGGCTCACGGCCAGAAAGGACACCATGGAGATGTGTCTGCTTTTTAGGCAGTCTGTCAGAGGGAGGCTGTTCCCTGGGACTGTTAGCAATTCTTTGCTATGCTTTGGCTCTTAGGGGACAGTTTGGCTGCATCTCATCAACAGAAAGGAAATCTATAGTTCTCAGGCTGAGATGCTGTCATGATTATTTGGCATCTTCCCGGTGAGATTTGAGTATGCGGGAAGCAGATAATCAATGAGTCAGACAAGACTTGAGAAGGAAGAGCCAGGGCTTTAGAGCTCAGCATACTGCAGGCAGAAAAGATTGGCAGCAAGAGGCTCACTGAGAGAGTAAAGAGGACTGTTGCCTGGGTAACAGTAGGCAGAGGAGAGATAGTTATGTGCTCTGCCTTTAGTACCTAGCAAAGTTCCAATATTACCAGAAGCATGTTCCTAATGATGAACAGGAAGGCAGGAATTAGGAGTGGCCCGACCTGGCATCTACTGAGGGTTGCTGAGGGTCTATCTCTTTATCATCTAACACAGAAGCCATTTAGTCAAGCATAATTCAAATCTCACTTTCAGTGAACCAAAATCACATAAAGCTCAAATTTGAAGTCTGCAGTTATGGTAGCCATATATCAAGTCCTCCGAATCGCACACTGCTCCTGGCAATGTGCTGGGACAGACACCACTGCAGGGTGGGGCAATGATGGCTTAGGAACTGAAACTGCAGGGGATACTCGATGTCTTACATGGACAACACAGAAAGGGCTGTCACTGAGGCGAGACTTCGAGGACAGAGTGCAAGCTTGCAATAGCAAGAAACAGCACAGGCCCCTGGTCCCTGCATGGGAGAGGCTGAGTAAAGATTAGCAGCTCCCAGTCAGCCTGGGCTGCACAGTGAACACAGCGGGACCCCATCTCAAAATAAAGCAGAAAGCACCTGGTAAGATTTAAAGAAAAGAAAAGCTTGCAGTTCTATTTACAACATGTTACTATGTCTGCGTAGTTCCACATAAAACAATTCAAGACGGGAGAGCTGGCAGCACAGCCTCCAGCAGCAGCAGCTGGCAACTGGGATGAATGTAATTTATGAACAGAAGTGAGAACGGCTGAGGCTGTGACCCCGTCAGGACAGACAGCAACCAGGAGGAAAGGGCAGCAGGAACAGGGCCTCCAGCACAGCCCAGTGTGAGAAGGGAAAGGCAGAGAACGAGGCCTGGGCCAGGCATAGGTGCTAAGACACCATTTCGAAAGGAAGAAATGTGGCCCCTCAACAAATGCTGCTCACAGCAGGAGCGAGGTAAGGTCAGAAAACTGTCTGAGAGGTGGCAGCATGGGGTGAGCGGTAGCAGTGCAGGGTGAGTGGTGGCAGCGTGGGGTGAGCGGTGGCAGAGTAGGGTCATGGGTGGCCTTGGAAAGCACAGTTCAGGGCAGAGGAGGATACAGTGAGATCGAAATGGATCAAACAAAGAATGATGCAAGAATGTGCTGGGATCAGGCACAGACAGCTCTTTGGCGGTCAGCTTAGAAAGGGAAACCCAGGCAAGGAAGCATACGCCTGCAATCCCAGCACTTAGAAGCAGAGGCAGACAGATTAGGAATCCAAGGCACCCCACCTATGGAGTGGGTGTGTGGCCAGCCTGGCCTAGAGACCCTGTCTTAAAATAACAGCAGAACCCAGAATAGTTGTAAGGGGACACAACAAATAGCAAAATGGCCAGAGGGACCTGGGAAGGAGAGTAGGGAAAGGTGGGGGCTGGGGGGGCTATTATCTATTATGCATGTTTGAATGCTGACAAGGACGACCTCACAGGAAGAACATACTAAGACGGTGAAACAGCATGAGAATGTGTGAGCCAAAAGCAGAGCAGAAGGGCTAGCCTCTGCCAGGAGGACTTCCCCACACAGAGAAGCCCTGCCATCCAAGCCAGCCAACCAAACTGATCTGACCGCAGCACTCTGCCTGTGAGAGGCTTGCTATGCCCAGACTTACCCGCTCCACCTTGTCCTTCGTTGTCCAGGGCTCAAATGGACTCAGCCCAAAGAGTTTGCCAATCCAGCTGCAACGGAAGTATATATGGCACATGTGAGAGGAGTCTGGGCTGGGGTCCAGCCTACTGGACCCCCAGGAAAAGAGGGACTGCTGCACACAAGAACCTGCTAAGTTTGTCATTGTTTTCTGAGAAAATGACAACTTCCTGGCTCTACTACCTGTTGTGGAGACAGATCTAAGTCACCCTTCCTGCCTCCCTTTCCTGAATTTTTAAATCGGGGACTCATGTGTGCCAAGCTGGCGTCAAAGTCACTAGGTGGCTGACAGTGACTCTGAACTAATCGTTCTGCCTCTCAAAAGCTAGCATGTGCCCCCATGCCTAGCAGCCACAGCTTTGGGGAGAGGGAAGGATGCTAGGAAAAACTACAGACCTCACAGAGCTAGGCAAGGACTCCGCCACTGAGCAGCACTGCCACAGCCCTCCACCTAAAGCTTTGTAAAAAAGATTCACTTATTTTATGTAGATGAGTACAAGGTAGCTGTCTTCAGACACACCAGAAGAGGGCATCAGATTCTATTATAGATGATTGCTGGAAATTGAACTTAGGACCTCTGAAAGAGAAGTCAGTGCTCTTTAACTGCTGAGCCATCTCCCCAGCCCCAACCTACAGTTGAAAGAACATTCTTTTTCTTTTTCTTTTTTGGTTATTTCGAGACAGGGTTTCTCTGTATAGCTCTGCCTGTCCTGGAACTCACTTTGTAGTTCAGACAGGCCTCGAACTCAGAAATCCGCCTGCCTCTGCCTCCCGAGTGCTGGGATTAAAGGCGTGTGCCACCACGCCCAGCTGAAAGAACATTCTTGTTGCTAAAGCAAATCATGACAAAGGAAGCCTTAAGTGTGCTCAGAATTTAATATATAAACTCCTAATTACAGACAAGCCCTCCTACAAGCCAGTCCACAGTAGCATCATCTGGACTATGCAACATCCTCATTGGGCCATGCCCCTGGTGTCTGCCAACCCTGCTCTAACTCCCACCTCCATGTGCAGCATGACGGCGTGTCCCTGCCTTCTGGTTTCTAGCCCTCCACACTACTAAAGCTGGTGTCCCAAATGACTCCATGTTTTTTGCTTTTTCCATCAGCTGATTTTTCATTAGCATGCCAGTCCACAAATATTAATGGAGGGGCCTTCTGTGACTCAGGCATGGCACCAGGCAGACAAGCATGGGAAATAGCTCAGTAACCTCAGACTCTGGCTGGATTTGGTTATGCACACCTGCCTCTTCTCATACCGCACGTGGCAGCCTAGCTCCTTTACCTGGATGTACTTACTATGCACGCACAAACATCTACAAACACTGGTCATAGCAACTTTGTACCCCCACCTCCATGTGGCTACCCACATACTCCTCTCTAAATGGAGTTTCCCCTCAACTTGGGACAGTGTCTTTAAATATATTTCTCTTCAAATATATTTCCAATGCACTTAGGTACAAAGATTGAAGACTGTGAGCCAGTCTGAACCGGTTTAGGTGCGCACACAGTAAGGTGAAACTGTGTCAAGTAAACTTTTAAAAAGAACTTATTTGCGGACGGTGGTGGCGCACACCTTTAATCCCAGCACTTGGGAGGCAGAGGCAGGCGGATTTCTGAGTTCGAGGCCAGCCTGATCTACAAAGTGAGTTCCAGAACAGCCAGGGCTATACAGAGAAACCCTGTATCCAAAAAAAAAAAAAAAAGAAAAAGAAAAAGAAAAAAAGAAGAAGAACCTATTTACCATCTTACATCGATATAAAATTGGGCTTACATGTGACTAAAATCACTTGCATTATAGAAATAAACATATAGAAAAATGATTATATGAACTAATCTCTCAATCAAAATAAAAAACTTCCCTAGCTTACTCTCCTTAGCAACCAAACTCCTCCTCCTCCTCTTGAGCCTCATAAAAGGAATCCTGAAACAATAACTGGTCCCCAAGCACCTTCCCCGATGTGGCAGCTATCTATATTAACAGCATACCCCCTCTAATCAGTGCTACTGCTTCGCTTACAATAGTTTTGTTGCTACTTTTTCAGTCATTTTACAGTGAGCCCTTATTTTCAACTCTTTGGATAAGAGGCCAAGAAACTCCTAGCCTGATTGCTCTGTAACAGTTCTAGTTACTGGATGCAGGGTATGAACAAAAGAGTAGATTCTCCTCTTCGGAACTGTACGTTTACGTCTCCCCTCTCTAGGCGAGGACTATAGCTCAGCCATGGAATGCCTGTCTAACCTGTAAGGGGCTTAGGGTCTGACCTAGTACCACAAACAAACAAAATCTGTAAAAAGGTCGGGTGCAGTGGTCCACACCTGTGATTTCAGAACAGGCAGAGGCAGGGGCAGGGATCGGGGAAGGGGCACTGTTTTAAATTCGAAGACAGCTGTGTCTACACAGCAAGTTCCAAGCTAGCATGGTATATACAGGCAGTTTCAGGCCAGTCGGGGCTACTCAGAGTAAAACACACAAAACTACTTTTCCTTTTGACTTCTCTCGGCATCTTGAAAGCCCTGCACTCAGCAATCCTAATCTCTGGCACACCCAGAAGTCTGGGGGCCGACTTCTGGCTTCCAGGGCCCTCTCCGCTGCTCCTCTGTCCACACTCTATCCCTGTCTATTACGTAAGTCACGAGTGGAAGAAAGGCCACTGAAGGAGAACGCTTTCAATAAACAACCTCCACCATGTCACCACGTTGTGCTGTGGGTTGTTTTTGTTTTTGTGTGTGTGCTGGGGATTGAAGGTAGGGCTTTGATGTGCTAAGCACACACAACTCGCTGCATACCTACAGCTTACAGACCATAAGCTGCAGAAATGTTTGCTCTGGTATCTCAGGTGCCTAGAGCACTGCCTGAGAAATGGAAGGCAGCCGATAACGGGGACTGACTGAGTTCAGGACTCCACACTTCCCAGGCAAGGGGTTTGCCACTGAGCTACTATCCCCAGTAGGTACAAAATTTTAGTCTCCAAAGAGAAGCAATAAAGAAGGAAGGAAGGGGGCTGGAGAGATGACTCAGTGGTTAAGAGCACCGACTGCTCTTCCAAAGGTCCTGAGTTCAAATCCCAGCAATCACATGGTGGCTCACAACCATCTGTAATGAGATCTGATGCCCTCTTCTGGTGTGTCTGAAGTCAGCTACAGTGTACTTAGATATAATAAGTAAATCTTTAGGCCAGGGCGAGCAGGGCCAAGCAGAGCAAGCAACCTTCGCTCCCAGCAATCACATAATGCCTCACAACCACCAGTACAGCTACAGTGTACTCATATACATAAAACAAATAAAATAAATTTTTTTTAAAAAAAAGGAAGGACGGGAGGGAGGAAAAGACACAGGGTCAGGCTGAGGTCTAGGTTTGCTTCCTCTCTCCCACTACACCGAAGACTGCCTTAACCAGAGAAGGGAGCCTTGCCCCACACAAAGGGGGGGCTGGCTCTTCCAAGCAAGACACTTCTCCAAATTAAAGCCCACAGTATTTACTGTTGCTTATTTCTTCAAGATGCTGATGACCAAACTCAGAGCTTCACACTGCATAAATGCCCTGCCTCTGACACAAACCCCAACCTGGGCCTCGGGTTTTAAATTCAATCTAAGAGTCACCTCAGAATGACCTAAGAAAGACCTAAGAAGGTTTAGGTCATCCTTGCTCGTTTAAGGCCACATACAGGTCCTTTCTTGGCCAGCATTCCAGCATCAGGAGTAGCATCATCACAAGTGTGAAGACTGGCCTTCTCTAAAGGAAGCAGTATCCTGCTAACTGGGAAGGGATTAGAATGGTATCTCCAATCAGGTCTCTCGTGGGTATGCACAAACAGCGCCATACTTACCTATACACAAATAGTGGCAAAGGGTAAGGGATGAAGGTCCGATGGGTCATGCCAAAGATGTACTTCACCAAATGGAAGAGCAGGTACCGATTTGGCCTGGAAACCCAAACAGAGTTCTTCACATTATTTGTTCCCTACATTTTTTTTTTTAAATAATTAACACTTTCCTTATGAAAAAGGAAACCCACTATAACAAACACAGATAAACAAAAACCACCTGTTAACCAAGTGCCATAGAGAACCTGTACCCTCCTCTCCCTCTTCCATGTGTTTATAATGTACACTGTTGATCAATCTTCTTGTTCCTTTTGGGAAGGGCTCTCACTGTAGTCTCGGCTGGCCTCAAACACAGGAATCTTCTTGCCTCAGCCTGAGTCACCACACCTGGCTGGATCAGCATTTCTTATATGGGGTTAGTTTTCTTCATGTGAGTTTGGTCATTTACAGCTTTCTTTCCTCTGATAGTTTCTGTCCCTTACAATGACAAACACCAACCCCATCTTCTGAACTGTGACCCTTTCCACTTAGCCAGCCTCCACTTATCTGGGACCAGCCTTTAATAATTAATCACCACTGACATTTCAACATCTACCATAACTGAGAGCATAATGAAGGTCATTCACTACAAACCTCATTTTACAAACAAAAACACAACAAAAGGCTCACCATTCAAATAGAAATGCTGGGGAAATATCCCACAAACCCCTCAAGCTGCCTTTAATTCCAAAGGGTTTTCAAGGATGTCTGGTTTGTCCAACAGGGGCAACACTAGCCCAAGCTCCCCATGTGCAGATGCCTCCTCAGAAGGCTCCACAGCAACACATCCCAGTAAGAGTGGCCAGACGAAGTGGAGCCCTGGCTCACAGAGAAAGGGCCACTGAAGACTACATCTTCCCAGCTGCATCTCATGGTTCACTGTGAGAATCACTGTCAACAGACATCCTCGGCAAGCCTGCCTGAGACTTTCTCCACTACACTTGTCAGCCAGATCCCTACAGAGGTTAAAGTGAATACCTGCCTTCTCTAGAGAAACAAACAAACAACAACAACAACAAGGATTTAAAACAAAACACACACACCAGCAAGAGAGAACCACGTGAGCTACCTGATACTCCCAGGTCTGCTTGTCTGTCCTTTTATGCTCTTTGAATTCTCCCCGGGAACTGACTCATCTGTCTTCTCTGACCTCATTTCTGTAGCAAGCCATCCTTCCTGATGGCTGATACTCTGCTCATGCTCCAGTGAAGAGACACCTTGGTGTTTCATAACTGACTACATCTGGACATACCCTCAACTCGTCCATTAAGATGAAGGAATGTTTGTTTGTAAGGTGGCTAAGCCCTCCGCTTACACTTTTTCACAACCCTCCATTCCTAACGACCATTGCTCTGACTACTCTGTCCCTGGAATCATTAACAGTCATCCCTTCACTCACTGCTCAGAACAACACAGTGTTACCGTCTAAATCCTGGTGGGACTTCTCCTGCTGTGGAGTCATCTCCCAGAACCACCCCTAATATGCATCTTATCACAATGCATGTCACAGTGAGCATGCATGGAGACAAACTGCAGGAGTGAAGTTATCTCTTCCACACACAGTTTCAGGCACCAAACTCAGGCTTGGTGCCAAGTGCCCTTACCCAGTAAGCCATCCTGCCAGCACTCCCACCATCTCCTAACCACTTTTTCACTGCTTCTCCTTAGAGCTGGCTGCCCACTGCTTCCACATCCTGTGCTTCCAGTGAGATTCCACCACAGGCCAACACTGGCCTTGTCTCAGAGGTTATTAAGGTCCAGAGAGAGCGGAGGTCACCACGCTGTCACTCTCCTGCAGTGTCCAGTGTCACTGTCCCTCCCTCTCCTACAGGCTCTGCTTCACTGGGCCATGCTTTGGGGAAATTTATGCTATATGGCTCTATTACACATGGGTGTCAAAACTAATCTACCAGCTCCACAAAAACAGAAACCTTGTCTGGATCATTCAGTATAATGGAAGATTTTTACACCCTATAAAATCCACCCATTTCAAGTTATAATTCAGTGTTTTAATTTATAAGGTTGTATACCCATCAGCATAATCTAGCCTTAGGATGTCTTTCTTAACCCCACCTTCATGCCCATCATGTTAAGCTGGTTTTGTAAAGACTGCCCTTGAACTTCTGATTCTCAAGCCTTAGTCTCTAGAGTGCGAGCATTGTAAGTACATCACTATGCCTACCTTACATTCGCACCAGCAGCAATATGCAAGATTTCCTATTTTTTTCCACATTGTCACAATCATTTATTATCTCTCTGTGATATGCTCCCTCTTTGTGACTAAAAAAGACTTCCATCTTTGTATGTACTTTAACATTCATATTGCCTTCCTCACTGAAATTTCTGTTTTTAATATAATATGTACTTGCCGGCATGTATATCTGCATACCACGTGCATTTCTGCTGCGAAGAGGCCAGAAGAGGATATGGACCCCCAGGACTGGAGGTACAGATGGCTGGGAGCCATTGTGTCAGTGCTAGAAATCAGACTCAGGTCCCCAGGGAGAATGTGCTCTCGACCACTGCACCATCTATCCAGACCTGGTCCCTTCATTTTTAAATGGTATCATTTGAAATGCTTAAGTTTCAAATTCGGGTGAGTGAAACTTAATTTTTTCCTTTTATGGATTATGCTTCTGATGACATAGCTAAAAACATCTTGTTAAACCCCGATCTAGAATTGTTCCACTCCAAGTATTTATAACTCCAAGCTTGCGTTTATTTCTTTTCTTCACATAGAGCAGGAGGTAGAAATCCAAGTCTAAGTTTCCAGAGAGTCATTTGTTAAAAAGACTGCCCTCGCTCCACTCAGGTGCCTCGTTTGTCAACAGTCAGTGGTCCAGAATTGAGGTTTGGGGCTGGGCATAGTGGAGAGATATAATCCCACAAGAGCACAGATCTGGAGCATACTATCCTTGACTACACAGTGGGGCCTAGAGCAGCCTGGGTGGCAAGACCCTGTCACACGCAAGCAAACAAAGGTTTGTTTCTGGACTGCTGGGTCTGGTTAACTGGTCTGTCTATTAATTCAGCACAAATTGTCTTGTTCCTCAGAGCTTCAGAGCAGGCTTTATAATTGGGAAAGTCAGGAGTTTAGGCTATTACCACTTTATATTGTCTTTGTAATACCATTTAAATTTAGAGTTTATCAATTCCTACAAAAGGCTGCTGGGATTTTGACAAGATTCAGTCTACAGACCAATTTAAAGACAACTGCCAGCCGGGCGTGGTGGCACACGCCTTTAATCCCAGCACTTGGGAGGCAGAAGCAGGCAGATTTCTGAGTTCAAGGCCAGATTGGTCTACAAAGTGAGTTCCAGGACAGCCAAGGCTACACAGAGAAACCCTGTCTTGAAAAACCAAAAAAAAA
>NC_034591.1:141917434-141925062 GCF_900095145.1 Mus pahari
ATCTTGTTACAGATGGTTATGAGCCACCATGTGGTTGCTGGGATTTGAACTCCAGACCTTCGGAAGAGCAGTCGGGTGCTCTTACCCACTGAGTCATCTCACCAGCCCGACACCAAAATTTTCGAAGCAGAGTCTGACACTGAACCTGGAGCTCACGGACTGAGCTGGCTGGCTGGCTAATGAGCCCCAGGATCCTCCTGACTCCGTCTCCCCAGAGCTGGGGTCACAGGCCTGCTTGGCTTTTTCCTTTTGTGTCTGGAGATCAACTCAGGTCCTGCTTCTCGCTAGCAAACACTTAACGGGCTGAGCTATTTCCCCAGCCTATGACATCTGCTTAACTTTATCTGCATATTGCTTACTCCATAGTACATAAAAAATTGATTTTTACATTGATCTACTTTGTGTCTTTACTGAACTTATTAACTTTCAATCTTGTGTACTTGAGTGAGTGAGTGAGTGTGTGTGTGTGTGTGTGTGTGTGTGTGTGTGTGTGTTTTATAGGTCTTTAACTGATGGATAACAGAATAAAGCAATGTGATTAATACTACCCGATTCTTGGGAGGAGCAGAGGAGCTGGCTCAGTTGGTAAAGTGTTTGCCACACAAGCATGATCTGAAATCAGATCCCCAGCACCCATGTCAAATAAGAAGGTGGCACAGCAGAACACAACTGCGATGCCGGGAGGTAGACGAACAGGCAGTCTAGCTCAATCAGTGAGCTTAGGAATTAAAAAAAGCACATCTTCAGTGCAGACACATTCCCCTACCGTGAGTTTTGTTTTATTTGTTTAAGGCTGGGTCTTACTACATGCTCAGGGTGCTCTCAAGCTCATTATGTACCTCAGGTTGGCCTTAACTGGTGATCCTTCTGTCTCAGCTTCCCAAGTGCTAGCATTACAGGTGAGAGTCTCCATGCCTGGATTCCTTGAACATTTCATCAAAAAAGTGGAATCCCCAGACAGCAACCGACAGACCAAGTGCTGATTGCTTTTATAGTAGTCTAGGGCAGTGGTTCTCAGATTGCTAACAGAATCATGTATATTCAGGCAGGTCCTGTGTTCCCTCAACTGCTGAATGTGAGTGCCAGAAACTCCACTTCTCTGAATGACCTCCTCAGGAAGAACTGGTGTTATAAGCTACCATCTTCTTTCCACAAAAAGCAACTCTAGGCACTTACCCAGTGAAGGCAAAGGTTTTTCCTATGGCATCTGGATCTTTAGTCGCATTAACAATCCCCTTGGAAACATCTGCAACCTATACAAAGCATAAGACATGTTTAGGCAGTTTTTGAACCGGGACATCAGACCTGGAGAACAAGGCATGTAACATCAGTTACCTAGGAAGATGAGGTGACAAAATTTAAGCAAAGGTCGGCTGGGTTACACTGAGTTCAAGGCTAGCTTGAGTAACTCGGTACAACCTGTCTTGATTGTTTTAAATTGGGGTAGTGGTACTGAGGTGAGAATGTAGCTTAGCCACAGAGTGTTTGCCTGACATTCATGTTGTGCTGTGTTCGACCCCAGGACCAAACACAAAAAGGCAAACAAATGTTTAAAGAGAGATGGAAAGGGGGGAAGAGGAAGAGAGGAAGGAAAGCAGGTGCCTGTCGCAGCGGATGCAACAGAAAAACAATGACAACATCTCTTCTCGGCCTCTGGAGGAAGCACCTGCCTACTCAGATGTTCACACAATCAGGTTCAAGGCTCAGCCAGGCACTGTCCTAGTCAGAAGTTTCATCTAGTCACCCCAAGGCCTTGACCTGGCCAGGCCATCAGCTTCCCATGCCATCTCTTAGACTTGTGTCCACTCTGTCCTAAGCCACCAGACCTAGAGACTGAACCATACAGAGCTGCTCACGTTCTGCCATTCTGGTTTTCACAGTAGGAACTGTACACAGGTTTAGACCAAGAGACACAGAATCCACAACCAGTGTCATTTATGATTCTAGAGAACATCTAACAACTGTCTGGAATTTTAGTTGTCACGGAGGAGCAGGTGTGGCTGTCTCTGGTACCCACTGATATCCCACAGTGAAGAACTGAAGAATTATCTGGTCCCAAACATCAGTAGTGTCACTTCTAGAAAACTGCTAGTTAGTTTCTATGCTAACTTGCCACAAGGTAGCCTCATCTGGAAAGAAGGAATCGTAACTGAGCAGTGTCTCCATAAACTGGCCTGCAGACAAATCTGTAAGGCATTTTCTTGATTGAGAACTGATGTGAGAAGACCCAGCCTACTCTGGGTGGTGCCACCAGTGGCCAGGTGGTGCTGAGGTATATGTAAAAGCAGGCTAAGGCAAGCCATAGAGAGCAAGCCAGTAAGCAGCACACCTCCATGAACTCTGCATCAGCTCCTGATTACAGACTCCTGCCCACGCTTCCCTAAGTGATGAACGTATACACTATAAAGTAAATTAAACCCTTTCTTCCCCAACTTTCTTTTGGTCATGGTGTTCTGTCACAGCAATAGAAATCCTAACCAAGCCAGAAACACTGGTCTAACCCAGCCCACCCAGTCAAGAACCAAACCTTCTCCTTCACCTCTGGGCCCCAGTATATACATCACCTCTATGTGAAACAGAGCCCCATGCCTATCAGTTGACTGTGAACCGCCCAAAGCTGGATTTAGTGGCTCTGATGTGATTACTTAAAATTCTCTCCCTTTCCTAGAACTTACCACGTTGAATAATAACTGTCATTTACCTGAAAAGAACTTGAGGACAAAAATATATGTCTGACTGGTTATGCTCTATGTATTCCCAGTAACACAGTGTCAGAAGGCTGTACACATCCTGAGACGTGCTTAAGCATTTACTGAGTTAAGGCATCAGAGCAGCGGAACAGACCCATAACCTTGGTTACCTCGGAAGATGAGGCCTGAGGTGTCAAGCTGAAGGTCTGGTTGGGATACACACTGAGTTCAAGACTTGCTTGGGCAACTCAGTAAACCTGCCTCAATTAAGCTTTCCTAAGTGGGCAGACAACCGAAGACACTGAGAAACCATCCACCTCTTAGGTAAACTGAGGCAACCAGTTACAGCAAGTTGACAAAAGACAAAGGACAGATGAAGTCTGTGGGTGAGAACGAATGCAGAAAATTGAACCAAACTCGAATCCAGCTGCACCCCTCCTAAGCCTCCATGCAAGGTACTTACATACACTGGCTGCTTCACTGTCTTAAAGCCCAAAGAAACGAGAGGCACAGCAAGAAACCAACGATGATCTGGAAGAAGAAATGAGAACCTGTTCTGAGAATGTCTGCATAATGTTGACAATGAAAATAATGTAACAAATACAGCAGACTCTAGGGGGTCTGGACTCAAGAAATAAGTAAGTAACAAGGGAGCTGGGTTGAAATGGCTCATAAATCAACAGAAGACAGACAGACAGACAGACAGACAGACAAAAGGGGCTGGGTTGTGATGCACTAATAAAATAGATAAATAGGGGGTGGGTTGTAATGGCACACACTTTGATCCCAGAGACAGAATCTCAGAGTTCCAGGCCAGCCTAGTCCACACAGTGTTACCTCCTTGTTTCAGCAAAGGGTTTGGGGTGCTTCCTGAGTACGATGCAAAGTGACAGCTGCCTCACCTTCCCACCATACCTTCCCCACCACAGAGGACTGTAGTCCTACAAAATGTCAGCCAAAATAACCACCCCCCCTCGCCAAGGTGCTTCCTTCCAGGTACTCAGTCCCAGCAATGAGAGCAGCGGCAGATCCAGCTTTTTCCTGTCCACATCTCTCTGGTGCCTGCCAAGCTCCTCTCGCCTGCCCACTGCACAGCCCAGTGCTGCCTCCACCTTCTCTGGTACTGGGTCAGCATTTCACCTCTCCAGACATGGGTCTGCCTCAGTCTGTCCAGTTTGTCACAATAGAATACCAAACTCAACGGCTTAAAGATCCCAAATTGTATTTTCTCGCAGTCCTGGTGGCTGGAAAATTCAAAGCCGTGCGTCAGCAGGCCGTGGCAAGCCTCTCTTTATGGCTTATAATGGCCATCTTCTTCCTATGTCCACAGGTGCCTACCTCAGTGTGTGCACATGAAGGCTCTCCCTCCTTGACCCTTCCAACCCGGGTCATCAACTAGTCCCTAGCCCTTACAAGGTCAGGTGGCCTCAATGACCTCCAAACCCCTTTGTCCACACATCAGGAGTTAAATTGTCAACATAAAAAGAAATAGCAGGGCCAGGCATGGTGGTGCACGCCTTTAATCCCAGCACTCGGGAGGCAGAGGCAGGTGGATTTCTGATTTTGAGGCCAGCCTGGTCTACAAAGTGAGTTCCAGGACAGCCAGGGCTANAAAAAAAAAAAAAAAAAAAAGAAAAAAGAAATAACAGGTGAAAAACTCTATATTATATATTGTATATCATAATTTTAAAAACAAAGTGGAAATTAATACAGATTTCTAGGTGGCATAATCAAGAGGGAGATACAGGGAAATACCAAAACTGCATGAACAAATGGGTACAGCCAAACAAAGGAATACTATTCAGCTACACAAGGAGACAAATCTCTAAGAGTTGGACAAATCCTGAATGCATACAAGGGAAAGAAGTCATTTTGGAAAATGATACAATTCCCAAGCCAGTAAAAAGATCAGTGGTTTGCAGGTGTCCAGGGTGGGGATAGGGAAGGTTGTGTACAACTCAAGGGACTTGCTACTATCTTGCCAAGGACACTGGGTAAACTTGAAGTCTGTGCTCTGGGACAAGCATGACCACTGCCTCCAGCAGCTGCAGGGAAATCAAACTGTACAGTCTTCCCTGGCCCCCAAATCCCCGACACACAATTAACTGGACCTTCATCTCCCAGAAGCAGAAAGGACTCTTGCTGGTGATGAAAATGAAACCCTAAAATAGAGAGGCAACTGAACAGGAACTAGCCTCTGTCTGGGAGCTCCAGGGCACTGCCCACGGGTGCTCAGCTCAAACTGGGTTAGGCCACAGCAGGCCTCTCCTCCCAGAAGAAAGATACGTACTTGCAAAGTGATTGAGGAACCTGTCCTCCCTTCCGAAGATGTCAGACGGCCGTATGATTATGGCTTCAGGAAACACACTTCTCACTTCCTTCTCTCCCACCGCCTAAACCAAAAATAAAGCATCCTCAGTTCCACAGCGAGTACACAGGGCTTCCTACCTCCTACCCCACATCACACACTGCTCACATCGCCAAGGCCAGATGTTAATTAGGCAACCACAATTTCGGAAGATAATCATATTAGTCACAAAACACACACACACATACACAAGAACAAACAACACCCCACACCCAGAACTTCTGTTGAGGTTCTTTGTTGCAGGATATTTGATCACACCATGAACCCCGAGATCATATATTGGAAAAACCTGTCTCTAGTTGTGGTGTGGCTCAGCCTTAGTACACACCTTTAATCTCGGAGTGTTGCCGGATATTTGATTACATCATGAAGTTCTGTGTTGGAAAAACCTGTTTCTAGGAATGGTTTGGCTTAGCCCTACCACATCTTTAATCTAAGAGTTTTCTATTTATTGTAAACAGGATTAAATAAAGTCAACCATACAAGAGGAGGAGCAAGCAACCTGGTGACAGGAAGTGAACACAGGAAACGACCACAGAGACTGAGAGGAGGTCAGGAGGATGACGAGAGAGACAACAGGAAGTATATTTCTGGAGAGACATTCAGTTTGACGGGTTACTAAGAATGTGGAGAAGGAGCTCTTTCCTTCTGGGATGACGGCTGAGGAGGAGGGTCATTTGGGGGCTTTCTCTGCCTCTCTAAGCTAGCAGGCTTCCACCCCAGCATCTGTCTCTCCCATCTTCAGTTAGTAAAATCACACAATTGAGATTTTGTTTTAAAAACAACAGTTCTTCCTATTCTAATGCTAGGGAACCCACAATGAAGGGGAAACTGGAGTATGGTGTTTCCAGCCTCCACGTTCTTCCTCCTATTTGCAGATTCTCTGCTTTGTGTCAGTAACCTAGCAGCCTACCACAGGAGTCAGTGAGGTGGCAGTGGCCTCCTTCACCGTCTACGAAATTTGCCCTCTCCTCTTCACCAACTCCTCCTCTCAATGTAAACAAGGTACAGCCTCCACCCTATAAAATATAAATTCAGCTTCACTACAAACTCTTCCCGCTCCTACCTCCTCTCGCCCTTTCCCTAGAAAGCTAGAGAAAACTCGGCCCACCTTGCTGCACTACCACCAAGCACCAGCTCACATTCACTCACTCTGACTCTGGATTCTGTTTCAACAACTACAGTATCTGATCTGAAACTCTTTTTGATAAGATCGCTGTTATCAATAGACCTGACACTGTGGTTCTCTTGTCCCGCCCCTGATGCTGGCTTCTGTAACATTGATCTCTTCCAGCTTCCTACTGCACAGGACCACCACTGCTCAGTCCCAGCTAGCTTTGGAATCTGCAAGTATCCCTCCTCTACCACACTGGAGGCACTTGCGTGCCTCTGTCCCATTTAGAGTTCTCTCCTCAGTCAACCTGTTTACTCCCTAGGCTGTGCATACCTTCCTGTTCTTCCGATTAACAGATTCTGTTGACTCTCAACTTCTATCTCCAGCATAGATCTCTCTTCTGAACTCCAGGGTCATCAACCCTGGACAACTGGGACAATATTGAAACCCAAGTTCAAAACTGGGTCACCTTGCATTCTCTCAAGTAAAACAGTGCCTCTTAATCTGTGCCGAGTTTGGAATAGCCTAAAGAGAGCAGAATGAACATAACATTGGCAAATTATCATGTGCTCTTAAGTCTGCTAAGAAGCTGGCTCTAAAGCAGGGCTGACCTCTGCCCACCGAGATACAAGAAGGTTGATGTCAAGTTTCTTTCAAAAACCCCATCCCGTGTTAGGCTGGACCCTTGGTTCTCTAACAGGAGATGCTAAAGGTGTAAAAGCATTGTGTCCTTAAGAACAGCTGGAGGATAAAGCATTTCCCACCCCACCTAGATACTTCTGTTCTTCTCATGGTATACAAATGCCCTGCAGTGTGATGAGCAGCTGGAAGCTCATCCACAGAGTACTCTCTGCTCTGGCAGGAACTCCAGTGGGAGTTGGCAAGGCCCCCCAGTCTCCCTGCTGGAAAGCACAAGAGCTGAACAATGATGCTATCTGCAGCAGTTTGTCCTTGTACTTAAAAGCCTCCATTGAAGGATATCTACTCCATCCTGGACTCCAGTGTGATTAGGAATCGCAGCTGTCTCCCCAGGGTGCCCTGACTTGATGTTCCTCTTGCTTCCCTTCTCCTTTGGGCTGCCCACTCACTCAGCTGGACTCTGTGAGCACTGACCGGATGACACTAGCCTTTACCTGCTACTTCCCTCTGTCCACCAACTGCTATTTCCTCTTGTCTTTTTGCTTGTGTATGCTTAATAAACTCACTCATTCAAACAAAAAGCACAGCTTCACAGATCATTTTCTAGATCATACAAAAAAAAATTAAAAAAGTACTGGCACCCAAATCCCACCTTCAAAGATTCCACTTGGTTTGGTCTAGGGTACAGACCGGGCTTTGGAGTCCTTAAAGTCTCAGTGATTCTAATGTGTAGGTAAGGTTAAGGACCACTGGCCTAAGGCCTAGCCCCACTCAAGTATTCCTATCTTACCCAACAATACCAACACACACACACACA
>NC_034591.1:141925186-141926897 GCF_900095145.1 Mus pahari
CCCACCCACCCACACAGCTTAACTACAAGGGCTGGCCAGCATTGCTATCTCTCCTCCTCGACACAACATGCCTGCCCCCTTACAGCAACCATGACATCCAGGTGACTCAGTGCATTCTTAAGTAGCCAAGCTGAGTTCACTCCTATTGTCTTCTTCTCCAATGTAATATCTGGATGTGTGGCTGGCTATGCTGGAAGCCAGTCCTGAGACTCTGGGAGGAAGGTAGGCCTGAGAATGGTCCCTGAAACAAGCTATATGCTTGACAAATGATGGTATCAATCATAGCAAAGATTCCCTAGTGCTGGTTTTAGATATGTGAGCCTATACATTTCCTTTATGTTTACATCCAATTTTCCTTAAAAAAAAAAAAAAAGTATTATTTTAAAATTTCTGTGTATATGTGTGTGTCTAGAGTCACGGTTTATGCAAATGAGTGCAGTGCCCAGGGAGGTCAGAAGATGGTATCAGACCCCTTTGGAACAGAAGTTACAGGCAGTGGTGAGCCATCTAATGGGAACTCAGATCCTCTGCAAGTACAGTCCACACTTTACCTCTACAGTGCCTTTCATTCAGCTCTCTGATGTCGGCAATTAAGTGTTGCTAGCTACAAGTACTGCTCAGCTGCACCACCCCACTATCCTTGCTCCTTTGGGACATCTTGCTCCTCTGCAATGCTTCATGGAGCTGGGGTCATTTTCCTCGGTAGATTAGAAACTTAACGTAGGCTAGGGTCAGGTCTGTTTGATAAACAACTGTATGCTCAGTATCCAACATAATTTATAACATACAACTGGTGCTTAATAGTTTTTTCAATAAACACATGCAAGGGTTGACGCCCAAGACCCAAAGTCATCATCAGGAACTCTGTTGTCCTTATCAGGATGACTCAAGACAAATTCACTGTGGCCGAAGAAATGCTGATGAGTCGACCCAGACACTAATGAGCCTAGACAAGGGTACTTTAGGTCCTTGTCAATTCCAGACTCCAGTGGAGTTTGCAGGAAGAAAAGATGAACTATGCAAAGAACATTTCACTAGCTCTTTCTATCATTCCCAGCCTTCACTTGGCCTAGGTGGGTCTGGCAGAAACCTGTGACTACAGAAGAAGGCTTGGGAAGGAAAGAGGGTCCTGTAATCATGGTGGGTGACACAGACATGTCTCCTTTGGCAGGAATCAAGCTCTGGATTTCCTGGTGTTTCCTGTGCACCTCTTATCACATCTCCCCACAACCTTAAACATCTGGAGGCAGGTGATATGATCTATCCATATTTGAAACCCTTCGACAGACCAATCAAACACAATGTCTATGAAAGCCAAAGCCCTGTGTTCAGTGCCCAACATTAAAAACAAAACAAATCAAAATCACAATGCTAGTACACCAATTCTGGAAGGACAAAGAAAAACCATTTGACTTCTCAACACAAGGTGTAGAAAAAGTCCCTCCCCATCAAGTTCTAAAGAGCTTCCCCAGCCCTGGGGAGCACTGCTGAGTCCTCACACTAACCTTGCTTCCCTCCCTGTGGAGCACTGCTGAGTCCTCACACTAACCTTGCTTCCCACCCTGTGGAGCACTGCTGAGTCCTCACACTATCCTTGATTCCCCAGCCCTGGGGAGCACTGCAGAGTCCTCACACTAACCTTGCTTCCCCAGCCCTGGGGAGCACTGCTGAGTCCTCACACTAACCTTGCTTCCCGCCCTGTGGAGCACTG
>NC_034591.1:141927692-141929749 GCF_900095145.1 Mus pahari
GTGGTGGCGCACGCCTTTAATCCTAGCACTTGGGAAGCAGAGGCAGGTGGATTTCTGAGTTTGAGGCCAGCCTGGTCTACAGAGTGAGTTCCAGGACAGCCTGGGCTACACAGAGAAAACCTGTCTTGAAAAACCAAAAAAAAAAAAAAAAAAGAAAAAAAAATTCTTTATGTTCTCAAGGAATCTTGTGACCAAGGCACTTCAAGAAAACCTTTCTATTCTAGCTAGAGGGAAGCTTGGGGCTGGAAAGGGTCTCATGGAACTCTGTTCCCCGAAAGTGGAAAAAAAAATCAGTTATGGCAGGGCCTGGTGGCACAGACCTATAAAGCTGCCTACTTGGGAAGCTGAGACAGGGAACTCACAAGTTCAAAGCTACCCTGGGCTACAGAGTGAGCCTAAGACCAACTGTGCAAACGGGCAACTTAGTGAGACCTTAGCTTAAAATTAAGAAATATGGGACTAGGGATAGAGCTCACTGGTAGAACTCATGCCTGACATGAGTAAGACCCTAAGTTCAGTCTTCAGAACAGGAAAGAAGAAAGGAGGGAGGGAGGGAGGCTGAGAAGGAGGTAGGGAGCGAGCGAGCTTAGCCGCAGTTCAAGCCTGACATTAGGTAAATGATTAAGCCTTTGTGTTAGTCCCTACAGGGGACAGAAAGCTGAAAAGGACTCTGTAAGTCATCAAAGATTTTAAACTATTTAATGAAACAGGGGCACTAAAATAAATCTAAGTCAGACATTTAAAAAATGCTAAAGGGGAAAAAGGTGTAAACAAAGGGCTGTGAAAATAGAAGCTAGATATTACTTATGTAGGCCAGTGTGGCAGCCATATCTCTGACTACAGCACTTGCAAGGTGGAGGCAGGAGAACTTTAAGTCTAACAGCCACCTGGGACACCTAAGATACCTAAGGCCCGATCTCAAAAGAGAATAATGAAAACCTCAAAAATAACAATAAATCATTATTAATAATCCCCGTAAAAACTAAACAACACTCAAATCAGTACTTACACCATCTTCAATGAACTATGCGGAGCGGCAATCCAAAACACTAGTGAACAGTGGGGCAAGCAAATCCTACATCCTAGCTCGAGCCCGCATGACAGGCTCAAGCAGAGCCAACACTGGTCACTGCCAAATCCACAGCCCCAACCACACTGCCATGATGTATCATACCACTAGCATCCTCTACGCTGTGCCAATGAACCTACTTACCCACTACTGGGGGGTGACTAAAATGACACTGAAACTTAACCCCTAGCACCAGAAGATCCCTGTAAATGTCGTGGAACGCTAGGGCTCAGCAGAAAAGGCAGGAGACTGGGACTTACCTGGTTTCCCACTCCCGCCCAATAAGATTGATGACCACGTTGCTGTGCTGCACTGCTTTCCTGATAGAATCTCTGTCTCGTGCGTCCCATTCCTACAACAGCAGAGACCAATCAGAGTCAAACGGACGGCACATCTCAGCACTTAGAGCACCTTTCACAATAGGCATCTGCAGTAATTCAAACACAGGGCCGTTTTACAGACTCCACTCGTTTAACCAATGAAGCTGACTGCTCACACTCCCTGCTCACTCCCCCATCCCCCCCCCAGACAAGAAAGTGAAAGTGCATGTCACTCATGACATCAAATGCTAGGAAAGAGGCAGGTCATGTTTAATGGCATACATTAAGTGGGCCATCCTTGGCCTTCTGGGGCCCAAGCTGACATCCAGCTCACTAAGTAGCCACTGATGGAGGTGCAGTAACTCTGTCCCCAGTGTATACAGAAGCAAGTGTGACATGGGAGGTGGGCAAAGCTTCCAGGCAGTCACCAGCAGAGACAACCGAAAGGAGCCAATTCCACTGGGAACTCAGGGCTGGCTCCCGAGCTCTCTTCTATCTATCTATCTATCTATCTATCTATCTATCTATCTATCTATCTATCTATTTTCATTAATTGTTGTGCTAGGAATCTAACCCAGGTCTTCAAGCATGTACGACAAGCATTTTATTAATTGTACTACATCTCCAGCCCCTAAGAATCTATAATGTCAGCTCTGTTTTTTTTTTTT
>NC_034591.1:141929924-141933781 GCF_900095145.1 Mus pahari
ACTCACTTGGTAGACCAGGCTGGCCTTGAACTCAGAAATCCGCCTGCCTCTGCCTCCCGAGTGCTGGGATTAAAGGCCTGCGCCACCAGGCCCGGCGTCAGCTCTGTTTTAAAGACACGAAACCAAGAATTGAAGAAACACAGAGATGAAAACGTCCAGGTCTTGTTGTTAATGCTGCTTTCCATAGGCTCTCACATAGCCAGGCTAACCCTGAATGCTTCCACCTGTCCGTGTGTCACCAAGCCTGGCTCCTGTTTGTTAAGGCAGAGTCTCACTCCATCCTGAATAGCCTAGTATGCACAGTGTACTCCAAGTTGACCTCAAAATCACAAGAATCCTTCTGTCTCAGACTCCCAAGTGCTGGGACTGAAGGAATGAGCCATCGCATCTGGGACAGTTTTCATTTTAGTACAGAAAATTCTGTTATTCTCTTGCTGAAATTACTTAATTTATAGTCACAGTGCAAAAGTTTATGAGTCGAGCTGAAATTATACATGATTTAAAATCAGCTCACCATTCACTGGTCAACCAAAAGGCCCATACAATTTAACCATGTCCTTGCAGGCTCTCTTTAGCTCTCTGGGAACCCCTGACCTGAGAAGCCTAGAGACTGAAGAAAAACAAGAGGGAAGGCCGAGAGAGGGCTGTGCACAGCTAAGTCCATACCAACTAAGCCAAGGTCTTAGTCTTCTTCCTTGTGATTCTGTCTGTAAAATCACCTTAGAACCCTACCACAAGGCACACATATAATCCTAAATGTACTCTTGGTATCTTCCACTAGCCACAATTAAAAGAGTAAACACAAAATCAAGACAAGTTTATGTTCATATTTTATTTTTCCCAATATAGCAAAAATATTTTAATATGTAATACATGTAAAAAATATTAGCATACTAATGTGAAGTTTATGTTCATATTTTATTTTTCCCAATATAGCAAAAATATTTCAATATGTAGTAAATATAAACAAAAATATTAGCATACTAATGTGATTGTTATTAATGCAGTCTTTGAAATCTGTATTTTTTTCTTATGGTACATCTCAATTCAGACTAGCCACAATTCAAGTGCTCTACAGCTACACATGGCAAATGTCTACCACGTGGACGCACATGTAGGGGTTAGTAGACTAGAGCAGAGCCTATGTACGGCCATATCTGGCCTACAACCTATAAAGTAATATTGGAGCAAAGCCACATCCGTTCTCTCACATACTATGACTACTTTAGGGCCACAGGATAGAGCTCAGCAGCTCTGACAAAGATTCTATGCTCTGAAAGTTGTAAACAATCATTATCTACTGCTTTACACAAAAGGTTTGCTGATGACCAGAGTAGGCATTGCAAGCTAAAACAAGAGAATGCAGCTGGGCGTGGTGGCGCACGCCTTTAATCCCAGCATTCGGGAGGCAGAGGCAGGCGAATTTCTGAGTACAAGGCCAACCTGGTCTACAAAATGAGTTCCAGGACAGCCAGGGCTATACAGAGAAACCCTGTCTCGAAAAAAACAAAACTAAACAAAACAAAACAAAAAACAAACCAAGAGAATGCATTTGGTCCACTCTGGGATTAAATTACTGCTTTATTACACCTCCTCTTATCCCTAACAATGACCTCAGAAATTACATTAACATCATAAAGTCTTACCAGAAAAGTAATCTGGCCCAGGTCACCCATTAGACGAAGATGCATGGTGTCATATATATCACACCGATACGGTATGATCACTTGTGACCCCATTCGTCCTAAAAGATGGAGTGAACCAAGATCAACATCAATATAGATAACATTAAATTCCAATATGATAAATGGATTAACTTAATGCCTAAAACAAAGTATATTCTGACATACTAAAGATGCCATAACCTCACATATTATTTCCCATATACTTATTTATTCCCAAAATAATATTCTATAGCAGAAGCATGAATGTCCTCACAATGTCAAGGCAGATGAAATTTATATAAATCTAAGACAGAGGTACCAAAAACACATGGCTTGCAGTCTCAAGTCAGGCAATCCTAGTCCAAGGCATGAAGCACACTGAACTAAAAGCACTTGACTTACCAAGGTGGTTAACAACGTATCGACCCAGGAATCCTGTAGCTCCAAACACAGTGGCCACAACTCCACTGACAGATGAGCGGCCACCTTTCCCGTGAGGTATGACAGCATGGTGAAGCTGGCGATGGGATGAGCCGCAGAACACAGACGTGGCTGCTGCAGTAATGGCAGGACCTTCAGGGAAACACCAGAACCAGCAAACATGGCACATGTTAGCATAAAAGGTTCCTAGAAACTGGTACCTTAGGGATTTAAGTACTGACAATAGTAAACATCAATTACTATAGCATAAAATCCATAGACATTATATAAAATTAGAAAGCAAATACCATGTCCTATGGGCTATATAACATCAAGCCATATTATCACAAGAAAGGATTTCTGGGTAAAGTTTCTGGGTAAAGTGTTTTGAGAAAGGTTTTTAAAGAGGAATAACCAAGACTAGAACCCTACAAGACACACAGAACATGCACAACTAAGTAGAAGCAAAAATGAGTAAGACTGGAGTGGAGTAACAGCAAGACTATCTGACATGACTGAAGTTTGATGGCAAGTGAGTTGAGGTAATGATGTGGTTGGGGCAGAAGACTATTGGCATCTCAAAAGGAAAACAGGAAGAAAAAATGCTGGGAGCTGGCTCAGCTGGTAGGAGGCCTGCTCTGAAAGCAGGAAGACTGAGTGTGAATTCCTGATACTTGCATAAAAAGAGAAAAGGGAAAAAAGAAAAGGAAGAAAAAAAAAAGAGAAAGGAGGAAGGAGAAAGGAGAAAAGAAAAGGGGGAGAAAGGAAAAACCGCCCAAGCATGATGGCTGCCATGCCTTTATAACCCCAGTAACTCTCTATCACTTACAGAGAGGCTGAGAGAAGTGGATTCCTAAAGCTTGCTGTCAAGACAACCCAGCCAACTCAGTGACTTCCAAGTTCAGTAAGAGATTCTGTCTCAAATCAATAAATAATAGATAGATACACAGACAGAGAGATAGGGTAGAGAGTGATTAAGAAAGAAAGCAGATATTGACCCCTGACCTTCACATGCACACATATTCACATGTACCCAAACACAAATATGTTCACATGCCAGGGGCCTTCCCCAGCATAGGGGGTCACTGCTGGCAGGGCTGTGTGAGAAGAGAGATGGGCGAGGGGTGTGTATGCGTGTGTGTATGCAGGGGTGGGGGTGGGGGCTCAAAGCTGACTGACAGACTAGCCATCAGGCCATTTCTGCTGCTCTGACTGACTAGTGACCAGGTGCTTCTTTCTTTATACAAGTCTCACAGAACAAAGATGGACTAGTGATTATCTAAGTGGTACAGAATATATGTTTGGCCTTTCATTACATGTCCAGAGTTACTTAGTTACAATAAGAAAATACTGGGATGGGATAGGAGGGTTCGGGAGGGGAAATGGGGAAAGGGGGTAACATCTGAAGTGTAAATACACAAAATATCTAATCTTAAAAAAAGAAAAAGAAAATACAAACAGAACAGCTTTTATTGTTATCAGCCCTATAACTCTGACTTAAAGAATCTAAAGAATGTCCCCACCAGGGCTGGCTAGATGACTCAGTGGTTAAGAACAGTGACTGCTCTTCCAGAGGTCCTGAGTTCAATTCCCAGTAACCACATGGTGGCTCACAACCACTTGTAAAGGAATCCAATGCCCTCTTTTGGTGTGTCTGAAGGCAGCTACAGTGTATGAAAGAAAGAAAGAAAGAAAGAAAGAAAGAAAGAAAGAAAGAAAGAAAGAAAGAAAGAAAGAGAGAGAGAGAAAGAAAGAAAAAGAGAGAGAGAAAGA
>NC_034591.1:141934092-141945050 GCF_900095145.1 Mus pahari
GAGAGAGAGACAGAGAGAGAGAGAGAGAGAGAGAGAGAGAGAGAGAGAGAGAGAGAAGCAAACATGTTAATTATATGACAGCTTGCTTTTAGGCTAGCAATGTTTGTAGTTTTAAAATACACCAGACAAACAGAAAATAACTGAAATGATCTTTTTGTGAATAGCAAATACTAATACCTAACATCTATTACTATATGTTTCATCATCTGCTATAAAGTAGGAAAAGGTTATTTTAGTCTATCTTATTTAGTTTTACTCCTTCAGAGGTGTATCCTGTACAAGCCCCTATCTTTAATCTGCACTTTCAGAGAACTCTAAGAATAAAATAAGAAGAGACCTTGAATCTGTAACCTATTCACCTGGCCAGTCGGAGTTTGTCAACTGTCTCTGTTTGCCCTGCATCAATTACAGTTTGAGTTATCTCAGGGGCAGACACCCACCAAGCAGATTCCAGGACTAATAACCTCATCTAGCTATGTGCTTATCTGTGCTTAATGATCTCCAGGGCATACAGAAGACTTCCAAATGGTGGCCAGACAAAGTTAATTTTAGGATTTTCCTTAAAAAACTCAGGAAATGACATAAAATGATTCTCAGGAAAACGAAACATGATGGAGAAAGTCCCCAAGGATGCAATATGCAGAGATCAAACCCCAAAAAGCTAGAGATAGAAGGACAGTGATTGTAGCAATCAGTTCAGCTTTGCTGGAACTGTGTTAAGCAACTCTGTGGGCATCATGAGTCTCGCCATTTCCAGTGGATATGGTTGTGCCATACACGTATATACTCTCTTACCCTAAAGAAATATCCATACAGAAAACAAGAAGATAAACAGAAGGAGTACAGTTTCGATGAAAAAAAAAAAAAAAAAAACAACACTGAAAAGCAATCTTTGGTGGTGAGGGGCTGGTGAGAATGTAAATGAGTGTACTAAGACAGAAGCAGGGCATCCACACCCTGGGGCAACCCTGGCCTCATCTAAAACTGTTAAAAACTTTTTTGAGAGAGTATCATTCTGTAACCAGGTTCCTCGAGAACTCCCTATGTAGCCCTAACTGCCTTTGAACCCACAATGATCCTCCTGCCTCTGTGTCTTAAGTACTGAAGTTACAGGTTTGAGCTACCATGCCTTTCTGTCTTATAATCCTATACTAAAGCTCCTCTGATGTTCATTTACAGTAAATAAAAAAAGAATGGGGCATAGGGACAGCTGACTCCCTAATCACCAGCTGTTGGACTATCTCTTGCTGTTCTGATTATCTGAGCATAAGACTATCAATCAGCCCTGATGGCAGCACCAGAAGCCCTGAATGTCACACAGATGCCTTGGGGAAACTACATGAACCAAGCAGCCATGACTCCTGAAAGCCCCTCCTCGGCCAGGTTACTTCAAACATTTTGTACCAGATTTTTATGCTGTCACAACCCAATTCTAGTTGACCCTGTACCCATTTCCGAGATTCGAGAACATGCACAGAGGGACAACTGTGACTGGTACTAAAGAGGATAGGCTGTGATTGCTCCAAATATCCCTTCTCTGCCCATCTAGCGAATCTCCGGGGAGACACTCTTCTACGCTGCTTTTCCTGTAGTCCAGCAGAAGGTCTAATAAAAAACTTCTTGGGAATGGCCTTGTTTTTTGTCTACTTTCAGTAGTGTGGGCTCAGTTGGTGACATGAAGAAAGAAGCAATAGAAATGGCAAAGAAGTGGTGATGGCTTTAGCAATGGCGGGCCATCTGACCCCCCTGCTTAGCGGCTGTTGGAATTTCCTGCTCTCACTACCTTAAGGGAAAAAAAAAAGCTCTTCTACGTGATCTGACGTGAGGCGATTTCGAGAATGACTGACCTTCTGTAACGAGTTTTTAAAACACACTATGGAAAACTGTAAGCGAAGCGGGCACATTTGTGGCGTGGAGGGAGGAAGGGTCGTGAAGTGTAAGGACTGAGAATGCTTCGCTTCCCTTGTTCTGCAAGAGCAAATGCCTGGTTTCGATTTGAGGACTGTGAACAGATTCAATCCCGACAGAAGAGTAAACAACACTGACAAGTTCTAAGCGGTCCTGCGCTTTTCTTTCACCCAGCTCCGCACTCTCCACAACCATTTCTCGCTGCTGCAGACCCTACCGTGCCATCTGTGGCGCGGATTCTGATTTCCACTGCGATTACCACCATGAAGCCAATCGATGACCTGCCGTCCAAACCCCCTTTCCTCCCTGGATAAGTACTCTCTTGGACCGCAACCTTCCAACAATCCACGCACTGTCTCGAACCTGTGAGTGTCCGGGTTCTCCTCGTTCCTCCCAGCTCCTCCAGCTCTCCGTCCCCTTCCCGAGTGCAGTTTCACACATGAGCCGAGAGTATGAGGAAGAAAGGTCATGTTCCCGTCGCGGAATGCAACCCCAAGACCCGGTCCCCGGTGACACTTACGTGACATTGGAAGCGCTCTAACAACCCGAAAGCGGACGGCGGCCGCCATCTTCTCCCACAATGCCTCACGGCCGGTGCTTCCGCCAACTACGGTAACAACGCGGGGTCAAACGGTCTCTCAAGGACTTCTCTGCGCAGACGCCAACTAGGAACGGAAGTGGCGGGTTGCTGGTTGATAAAAGAGACTGGGAGTAAAAAGCAGAGGAGAGAAAAAGAAAAAGAGGGGGGGAAGGCAGGGGAAAATACAATCCCAGTGCTGGGATGGGTTGTGAAGACCATCTGATATTTCCGGGAAATCTGCATTTCAGAGTTAACCAGGGACTGACTCAAGGGCATGCAAAATGGCCAGCTTTCAGAGACCCTCATTCTATGGGCTCTTACCAGAAAGAGTCAGACAGCTCTGCAGGGCTAAGGAGGAAGGGTGCCCCTGCACTCAAGGAGTTGCAAGGAAGATAAAGGTGTAATAGGGTCAGTGTACAGTGTACAAGTGGGGGAGTTAAATAGAAATGCAGAGGCGCTCCCACCCCAAGCCCCTCGCCGCTAAAGTAAGTGCACGCCAAAACCGTCAAGAACACCCCTTTTGCGGGGCTTTAGTGTTCACTGCCCCCTTTCATAGAATGCATACTTAGATGTCTGCACCAATTCAATTCCGCACATAGATGACCTCATCAGGGACTTCTGACCACCTTTTCCAACGCGGTGATCAGTCTCCGCATCGTGAATTTGATTGGCAGGGGTTTATGTATTTGTTCGGTCTTGAATTTTGTTTATTGAAGCACATTCATCACTAACTGAATTATGAAACGGCAAGTTCTATTTTTGGGATTTTTCACACAGGGTCTCTCTTTGAAGTCCTAGTTGGCTTCGAACTTGTGGTACAGCTCTGCTTCAGGTAGGAGTCACCGCCCTGGGCTGATCCAGTGATTTATAAATGGTTTTGAGACGTGAATCTCCTGAAATGTGATATAAAATCGCATGCCATGCTTGACATTCAACATATTTTTCTTAATGAAAAACTGTTGGTGGCTCTACCCAGAGTAGCTGTTTTTTAAACTGGGCCTCTTTGAAAGTCTGTGTTGTTTTGGAAAGATTCACCTGGAGCCTCGGGATGTTCTGAGAAAATAAAACCACTTGCATTTAAAAATCTTTTTTCAAGCCGGGCATGGTGGCGCACGCCTTTAATCCCAGCACTCGGGAGGCAGAGGCAGGCAGATTTCTGAGTTCGAAGCCAGCCTGGTCTACAAAGTGAGTTCAGGACAGCCAGGGCTATACAGAGAAACCCTGTCTCGAAAAACCAACCAAACAAACAAAAAACAAAAAACCACTTTTTTCAGGCTCTGGTGGTCCATGCCTGTAATGCCAGCTCTTGGGAGGCAGAGGCAGGAGGGTGGGGCGATCCAGGCCAGCCTAGGTGACCTTGTCTCAAATTTCAAAAAATTAAAAAACTTGATTCCAGTCATCCTCTTGATATATCTGAGTAAAAGACGTGGACTTGCAAACCAAAGTTCCCAGAAAGAAGCTGCAAGTTCTGAACATTCTAGAAAGGCTGATAAATTGATTAGAACTTTAATAATAATAATAATAATAATAATAATAATAATAATAATAATAGAGAAAGGAGTGTTACAGATCCAAGATTACCCTGGGCTATCCTTAGCCCTCTAAATAGCCATTTATTATTCACCGTTGTGTGTGCCCTAACGCCTTTGTGACCATCACCTGAAAACTTTTTAGTATATTTATTCACTTTACATCCCAATGTCAGTCCCCTCCCCTTCTCCTCCTAGTTCCCCCTCATGAAGATCCTACCCCCATTCTCCCCTTCTCCTTTGAGAAGGGGGTGTTCCCCTCTGAGTATCACCCCCACCCCACCCCCATACATCTGGTCACTGCAGGCACATCCTTTCTCACCTCACCGAGGCCAGGCAAGGCCAAGGCAGCCCAGTTAGGGGCACAGGCAGGCAGGCAGCAGATTCAAGGACAGGCCTCACTCTAGTTGGGGAAACCATATGAAGACCAAGCTGCACATCTGCTACATGTATTCGGGCACATGCTTGCTCTTTGGTTGGTGGTTCAGTCTCTGGGAGCCCCCAAGGGTTCAGGGTACCCCTGTCCTCTTTGGGCTGAAACCCTTTGGAATTTTTTAAGGAGATCATTAGCTGCTACTACCTCAGAAGCTGAGAATATCATCAGATAGCCTCTAAGGTCCATACATATCATGGGTTTCCTGATTTATTAGAACTTGCCCACCTGATGTTTCTACACATGGATTTGAAAAGTGTACTTGTAATTCTCTTCTGTTACCTCAAGAACTTTTCACTGCTGGACAATGGGATTTTGGCTATCCATATTTGATTCCATTATAAACTATCTCTTGTCCCCTTTGAGGGGAGTAACCCTATGAAACATCCCTTAGATTTATCAATAAACTGCCTAGTTTGGTGGAGTCATTCTCGACTTGGTAATTTTTCACATGCTTAGTGGTAGAAGTGTTCATTGTTCATCTCCAGGAGGGAAGTGCCTTGCTGAGAAAGGCAGCTGTCTAGTAGTGAGGAGGAACTGCTTGTGGCTAGGATAGGAAAGCTGTATGCCCCCCCTTTTTAATTTTATTTTTGTTTTTATTTTTCAAGACAGGGTTTCTCTGTGTAGCCTTGGCTGTCCTGGAACTCACTATGTAGACCAGGCTGGCCTCGAACTCAGAAATCCGCCTGCCTCTGCCTCCCAAGTGCTGGGATTAAAGGCATGCACCACCACTGCCTGGCCCCTTTTTATTTTGAGACAGTGTTTCACTAAACTTCTGAGGCTGACCTTGAACTTCAGTTCTCCTGAGTAGTTGAGACACTGTGATTGCAGGTCTTCACCTCTGGGCCCAGCTGACCCTACTGTTTATGAGAATTGCCATTTACCCAATTGAACTGGAAAAGAAGCCCTTTTACTCTGAAGCTCAGTAATGCCGAATTGCCTTGCATTCCTTGGCCTCCTTCTTTCTTGGCTAGAGCTCAGAATTTGCTAACCCCTGATTCTGAGATTGATATTAAGATATTAATATTAAGATACTCTTCCAAATTCTGAAAAATTGACAGATTGCATCCCCGTTTTGCACATGCCTCCTAACCTGTGAAGAAAGTGTATCACTTACAGTCTCTGAGTCAAGCACTTTTGGTCTCAAGGTGTCATAGTTGAAAGAGCACTAATTTTAATACCCGGAGTATTTGGTCTATTTTCCACTTCAACACCTAACTGGGAAACAGATGCCTGCTGCTTGCCTCAGATGATTATTAATAGGCTCAGGTGATTAAATGATATAAAGGACCTTGGTCATCTGCAAAGAGCTGTCAGCCAACCAGTGTGCCTGCCTCTTCAAATATCAGGGAAGTTCACAGATGCAGAGTGTCTGAGCTGCAAAGGCTCTGCAGAAGCCAACAAGCCTATTTTTTTTCCTTGAGAACGATCAACAAAAAAAGATGATAGTTGACAAATGGCTTTATTGAAGGATACCAATAACCAGTTGCTTTTGACTCTCTTAGGGTTTTTTATTGGTTTTGTTTTTGTGTTTAGTTTGGGGGTTTTTTTGGTTTGGGGTGGGTGTGTTGTGTTGTTTTTTTCACCTTTGTTGGAACTTTGTTCCTTGGTTAGACTGTTTTTGTGCCAGGCATGGTGGCTTGTGCCTGTGACAAAGCCAGCAACAACAACGAGAGAGATGCAGCCCCACGGTTAGTTCAGGTCGTCAATTTCAGGACGAGCCAGTGTGAAACAGGATCCTCTCCTGTGCTACCACCTGAATTTGTTGGCAGTACTCTGCTGTTTTAATGGAATCCATTGGCTTGATTTTCTCTCCCATACTCACCCACCTCAAATACTCAAGGAAGTAAGTCGAAAGGAGAAAGCCAGGTCAGACATGTGAATGTGTTGATAATACTACGCTGATAATACTATGTTGATAATACTATGTTGATAATACTATGCTATTTTAAATGAAATCCACTGGGAAAGGCTTCCCTCCCATACTCCCCCACCTCACTCTAACACTCAGAAGTAATAGGAGAAAACAAGGCCAATCCTTCTAGCTGAATGTCAGAGCCATAGAGTATATTTCTTTCCACCCTTCCTCTTACCGCCCCCCCCCTTTTTTGAGCACTCAATCTTAGGCAGCCTCACATGGTTGCTATAGAGACAGTGATGTCACTAGCTGCAATTCTGATGTCACTCCCTAGTCCCAACAAGGAGGGGGTGCATGGAAGGCTGGGGGAGGAAACAAGATCTTCAGCTGAGTAAGAACATCCCAGCATCTTCATTGACTTTAAAAGAATATTCTGGAGTCTTCTGTGGTTCACTATAACAGAGCTTCAGAGGTAGGAAAGCCCATTAGGCTGGGAAAACAACCCATTTTCTCATACCCTGTGGTTAGAAAGGAGGTGTGATGGGCAGCTTTTTTATTTCAAACTCTGCTTCCTGCTTCTGCCCAGCCAGTTTTAGTTTCCACTTTGAATCCTGTGGGACTACATGGATTCCCTCAGCAGCATTCCATCCACTGTCCTTCCACATCAAGTTCGAAGTTACTTACAGGTCTGACCTGCTATCCCATACCAGTCTATTGTGGGCTTCTAGGATTCAATCCTTCCAAGCATGATGTTGAAAGTAGAATACAGCCCGCCTGTTGGATTTTCCAGCTGTAGTGTCTAGCTAATTCCACATGCTCTTTTCTCTCCAGAACTCTGAGTAAATTCATGCTGGTAGATGAGTCTGATTCTCACCCACTTGAAGCCTCAGAGTTCTTTAAACTGAAGCTGTGGTTAGGCAGCAGAACACTAGGAACAGGTAAGCTATCTGTAGCCGTGTGGAGTTCAACTGTCAAGTATCAACAAGATTTGTTGGGTTTCTATAGGGCTCCAAACACAGAGAGAAGACACAGGCTCGTAGGAGGGGATAGAATCAACTAGTAATTCGTCCATATTAAAGTGAATACTAAAATTTGGTTGAATGAGCTTCAAAATGTATGAAGGATATGCATGAACCCTCTATGAGCCTGGTTTACACTGCCTACAATTTAGATTTTTCATGAGTTAAGGAATCTTGAAAAATTAGGAAATGGGGTGGGGGTGGAGAGATTTCTTCAGGTGGTCTTCCTGGAGTAGAGCAGGCCTAACCATCCCTGCCTCGCTCAGCTCTCTGCCAATCTTCATGGCTTGCACTCCTCTCCAGTTTGAGGTAATAATCACTTTGACATCCTCCTCCCACCTTTTCACACTGGCATCTTGTGGTCTTGTTTTGCCCTCCTAACTGTATTCCAGGCTTCTTTAGAACTCACGGTGTAGTTCAAGCTGATCTCAAACTTGCTGCCATCATTCTGCCTTGGCCTCCCAAGTGGTGAGATTATAAACATGACCCATGACATCCAGCTGTCTCATAGGCATTTGTATGATGTATATCTGTATGTACACACATGTGCATGAGAGAACATGTGTGGAGAGGTCAGAGGTTGATAACAGGTATTTGCATCAGTTGCTCTCCACTTGAGTCAGAGTCTCTGCTGACCAGTTTGCCTAGGTAACCCCAGCAGTGGAGATACAGATG
This sequence comes from Mus pahari, assembly GCF_900095145.1. NCBI lineage: Eukaryota > Metazoa > Chordata > Mammalia > Rodentia > Muridae > Mus > Mus pahari. Next base: position 141,942,095 of record NC_034591.1, read on the forward strand.
TGAGCCACCATACCCAACTTGTTAGGTGAGTGCTAGGGATGGAACTCAGGGTGTTACAGGTTGGATAGCAAGCACCGCTGGGATTGAGCCATCTCCCCAGCTGCCCTCACATTGGTGTGTGCATGTGTGTATATGTGGTGTGTGGTGTGTGGTATGTGGTGTGTGTGTGTGTGTGTATGTGTGGTGTGGTGTGTATGTGTGTGTTGTGTGTGTGTTGTGTGTGTGTTGTGTGTGTGTGTGTGTGTGTGTGTGTGTGTGTGTGTATAATACACTCAAGCCTCCATGTTCAGAGGCCAGAGGAATATGTGTTGCTTAATCACTTGCTGCCTTATTCAAAAGAGGCAAGGTCTCTCAGTGAACCTACACCTAGATTGGTAGCTAGCAAGCTAGCAAGCTCTAGGATCCTGTCTCTGCCCATCCCTCAGGGTTGGTGTTACAGGCACAAGTGAGCAGCCACATGTAGCTTTTGGGTTGGGTGCTGGAATTTCAACCTCAGGTCTCTATGCTTATTCAGCAAGTATTATTGTTCACTGAGCCATCTCCCCAGGCTCACATTAGAATTTTTGAGGAACATATTTAAGTCAGTCCTTTGTGACCACAGAAAGTGCCAAATCTCCCGGGCTGAATACCTAAGGAAGCCCATTAGGTTCTATTCTTCTTTGTCTTCTGGGCTTCAGTTTCCCAGTTTGTAAGATGAGAGTGTGAATTAATTGAAATGTAAATAGTTACATTTCTAATTTGACATTTTTCCTCTATCAATTTAATAGATAATACTATGACTCCAGGAGGTTATAACTTTTTGATTTTCTTTGTTTGTGACAACGTCACACTGTATCATCCAGGGTAGACTGGGCAAGCTATGTATCTCTGGATGACCTTGAAATCAGGGCAGTCTTTCTGCTTCAGCCTCCTAAATGCGTGGTTCAAATGCATGGGCTATCATACCCAGTTCCATTTATAAATACATTTATAACTTGACTCCCTTAATCTTTTTGGATCATCCTTTCTTTATTGTAGGAAATGTGTACATTAATTTAAAAATCTGAAAAGCTTCATAGAACATGTCTGTTATAGCAGTGCTTTGGCGGGAAGCAGCAGAATCAGGAATTCAAAACCATTCTCATTTATGTTGTGAGTTAAGGTCAACATGAACTCTAATGATGAACTAACATGAACTCTCCTAATAACAAAAAAAAGCAAGAAAGTTTGTATATGCTTATGTATATATGCTATGATCCAGACAACTTGGGGAGTTTTAACAGACTAAAACAAGCTTTGTGTTTGCACATACACACACACACACACAAATAGACTAAAAACACTAGACTATATGTCAGCTAAGAATTTGCCAGATATACCAAACTAGGGAGAACAATTTCTGTGAAAAGAATACTAAACACTTTGGGGTGTTCATTTCTTAGCATTACTGGAATAGGAAGATCTAATGATAAAGTAACTTGCTGTGGTAAATTTGTCAAAAAACATTGGATATTAAAAGATTAAAATACCATGCCTTATGGTCATGACTCATTTGAGCAAACCATTTCTTTTTTGTTCCAGGTTCTCCAATTTTAAGAAAGATGAGCTGCCTGGAATTACAAATGGGCAGGGCTTTTCTATTCACTGTTTCAACAGAAAATTACTAAGCACCAACTTTAAAGGTACTATCTTTTGTGAGGAATAGCAAGACGAGTTAGAAAGTTGCTCTGTCTTCATGAGACCATGTAATAAAGTAGAGAGAACATGTGCACAGTTGACATGTTAGGTAGGGTTGACATGCTAGGTAGGGTTGACATGCTAGGTAGGGTTGACATGCTAGGTAGGGCGAGAAGGTGAAATGAATTATGTTGGAGACTTTGAAGGAGGCATGAGGACATTCAACTAGGAACTTAAGAAATTTGTCATGGATAAGATAACTGTGGCTTGGGCTCAAGTAAGGATGGGGTTTAGAGGAACATTCTGGGGGTACATGAGCAGTTAATACTGAGTAGATAAACTAAGAAGGGATTAAACTGCACTAATGTCCTTTATTAATGTCTTGGGAGAGCGGGGCTAAGGAAGTTAGTTGAACTGGAATCATGGCTTACAACTCTTTTTATGAGGACACATATTTCTCTCAAGATTCCCAAAAGGCTTATAAAACATCCTCAGATCCAACAATCTAAGGCTCTCCCCATTCCACCTGCTTATCTTGCAGCTTCCTAGAGAAGTGTGTTTGAGATTAGCCAGTTTTCATCATTCAATAAGCCACTCAATTAAGAGCAGAGAATAACAATTGTCACTTAAGAAACCATTGGCCAAAAGTAGAATGATTTGTTATCTGAGAACTCTCCAAAAGTCTCCATGTCACTTTGTGCCCCTTGCTTCAATGTATACTGAAAATAAGAAATCAAAATCATCATTCGGTGATCAGAGCAAAGTCCATGTGCAAACTTAGTCATTTCTCTTTGTCTTTCTTTGCAGAGTCCTTATATATTACATGGCAGGAGGGGTGGGTAGACTTAGGGATAGTGAAGACACCAATAAGGCTCATTCGGAGTCTTCCTTGTATCTCAAAACCCATCCGCAATAAGGGTAAGTAAGCACGCCATTCCCTTACTCTCCTATGCTTGCTGTGTATCTGTCTTAATAGCAGTATGATGGGAGCCTGAATATGGCAACAGATTCTGTTGTTTTAGCTGTTCTCTACCAGAAGCAACTCACTTGGGTGAAAGAAATAGATGGAAGGACCATCATTCACAGATCTTACTTTGTGAACACTCTAGGTCAAGCTGCTACTAAATCTTGCCTTTTGTGGCCAAACAGCAGTACTGTTAATTCTTTTCTTCATCCACACGACACAAGCATATTCTGTATAGAGGTGTGATTCATGAATATAGTACATGCCTAGCATTTAAGAGGCCCCAGACTCCATTAGTAGGACTACCACAAAAAAAAAAAAAAAAAAAAAAAAAAA